>NW_027507718.1:129816154-129936154 GCF_037356315.1 Lithobates pipiens | reverse complement strand
GTGCTCAAACTTTTGAAGAGCGTGGGCCACATAAAGTGATACCAAACCCAGGACCCTGCATTCAGTATATCTGCTCTCCCAATCGGCAGTATATAGCAGTCTTGTGACTTCTATCAGTGGTCGGCCGATCACTGTGTAAAACTTGTAGGAGGAGTTTTCATTCTCCTCTGACTGCCGTATGAGGGTGCATGCCCCCTTACCCTCTGTCTGGGCAGTGCTAATTGGCCCTGCTCATTACATGCACCCTCCCAAAAAAGAAAAACCCTCTTGCAATACACAACAAACTGAGCATGTGCAGTGCACCTCCTAGGGCTCTGTAGTAACAGCAGATGGATTTGGGACAATGAATTGAAGGGGGGGGGGTTTAGAGAAGACAGCCTTTTTTTACACAATGGGTTTCACAGTGAGTATAATGAGCATGCTTTTCTGCATATACAGACCGATTTTACTGT
The DNA here is from genome assembly GCF_037356315.1 of Lithobates pipiens. Lineage (NCBI taxonomy): Eukaryota > Metazoa > Chordata > Amphibia > Anura > Ranidae > Lithobates > Lithobates pipiens. The sequence continues at coordinate 129,935,702 of NW_027507718.1, read as the reverse complement.
GGGTTTAATAACACTTTAAGTGCTTTGGTAAGCAGTTGCAGGCAACAATATCATCAAATGGTTCAGAATTTATTATCCTAAGTTATTATTTTGAATAGCATAATGAAGATTTTAACCCTTTCATGACTAAGCCTATTTTTGGAATTTGGTGTTTACAAGTTAAAATCCATATTTTTTGCTAGAAAATTACTTGGAACCCCCAAACATTATATATATTTTTTTTAGCAGAGGCTCTAGAGAATAAAACGGCGATTGTTGCAATATTTTATGTCACACGGTATTTGCGCAGTGGTGTTTTAAACGTAACTTTTTGGGAAAAGGACACTTTCATGAATAAAAAAAAAACAAAACAGTAAAATTAGCCCAATTTTTTTGCGTAATGTGAAAGATAATGTTACGCCGAGTAAATAGATACCAAACATGTCACACTTTATAATTGCGCGCACTTGTAGATTGACGACAAAGTACGGTACCTAAAAATCTCAATAGGCAACGCTTTAAAATTTTTTTACGGTTACCAGGTTAGCGTTACAGAGGAGGTCTACTGCTAGAATTATTGCTCTCGCTCTGACGATCGCGGCGATACCTCACATGTGTGATTTGAACACCGTTTACATACGCGGGCGCGACTTCCGTATGCGTTTTCTTTGCTTCGCGAGCTCGCGGGGACGGCGGGCGCTTTGAAAATTTTTTTTTTAATTTATTTTATTTATTTTAAAATGACTAAATTGTTTTAAAAAAAAAATAAAAAAATTTGATCACTTTTATTGCTGTCACAAGGAATGTAAACATCCCTTGTGACAGTAATAGGTGGTGACAGGTACTCTTTATGGAGGGATCGGGGGTCTAAAAGACCCCCCACCCCTCCTTTACACTTCAATGTATTCAGATCGCCAAAAACGGCGATTCTGAATACCGGATATTTTTTTTAAACCGGCGCCATTGGCAGCCGAGTAAACGGGAAGTGACGTCATGACGTCGCTTCCGTGTTTACGATGAGGAGACTGGAATGAAGCCGATTACGGCTTCGTTCCAGTTCCTCCCCAGCAGCCAGAGCTGACGGATCGCTAATCGGTGCTCCCGATCGAGCGGGAGCACCGGTAACAGCGGCGAGAGGCGGCGGGAGGGGGGGACGTCCCCTCCCGCTCCTCCGGCATAACAGCCGAGCGGCTTTTAGCCGCATCGGTTGTTATGGCTGGAAAGCCAATCGCCCGCTGTAAAAAACGGTACCGGAATGATGCCTGCAGGTGCGGGCATCATCCCGGTATACCCCCCGGAAGCCGAGTACGCAGATCTGTGTACGCTCGGCGGGAAGGGGTTAAACAACAATCAGGATCATAATTTTCTGTGGAACCTATCCTTATTGGATTTTTACTCACTATTTATATCTTGTGGGTGTGGTGCACTTGCAGAAAGAGCGCACCAAACCTGCAGGATATAGAAATGTATGCTCAGTGTAGCTAGCCTGCAGGAAAGCTGCAGGGGTACTGTGCTGCTACCGCAGAGCTGTGTGAAAGCAGCCTAATAGTCGTTAGCCATTTTGTAGGTGCTAATATGCCCATTGCAAAAACTATTATGCCCAGTGTATTTGTTAATACACTGACCTTCTTTTCCTCTTGCATCTGCTATTGGCATCTCTCTCCGGGCTGCTAGAAAGGATCAGAGGCGGTGTGCACTTGGTATCACTCTGCCTGGGACAGGAGCCAGCATTAGAGGAAGCATCGGCTTATGCGGCTCCTGCTCCCTCCACTACCGACACTAGCTCGCGGCACTCTGATCCTCTGGGATGTCCATGATGTTTTATGATTGTTCGACTCGTGATTTGATCAGTTACACTTACATTATATTGTCTTTATAGTTAGTCTGGTTGAAAAAAGTACATCTGGTTCAACCAATAAAGAGGGGGGGGGGGGGTTTAATCATACAATTTTATCTACACAATCCTATACCCACAATTGATCCAGAGAAAGGCAAAAAAAAACTCAGAAAAGCATGATCCAATTTGCTCCAGCAGGGGAAAATATTCCTTCCTGATCCGAGAGGAAATTGGATGTTCCCTGGATCAATGTTGCCTATAAATGTCAGTACCCAGTTATATTATGTACATTTAGGAAAGAATCCAGGCTTTTTTTTTTTTTTTTTTAAAAACAATATATTGAGCTAGCCAGAGTCAGTTCTTGGGGGGAGTCTATTCCACATTTTCACAGCTCTTATTGTGAAGAAGCCTTTCGTATTTGCAGATTAAATCACTCTTCCTCTAGACGTGCCCCTTTTTGTCCTCTGTGATGACCTTAAAGTGAATAACTCAACACCAAGTTTACTATATGGACCACTTATGTATTTGTACATGTTAATCATATGCCCCTTAATCGCCTCAGTTCTCAAGAGAGAATACATTTAATTCCTCTAATCTTTCCTCATAGCTGAGCTCCTCCATGACTCTTATCAGTTTGGTTGCCTTTCTCTGCACGTTCTCCAGTTTCCCGATACCCTTTGAGAACTGGTGCCCAAAACTGAACTGCATATTCCAGATGAAGTCTTGCTAATGATTTGTACAGAGGCAAAATTATATCTTTCTCTCTCTGTTGTATCCCTGATGAAAGGGGTGTGTGTGTGTGTGTGTGTGTGTGTGTGGGGGGGGGGGGGGGGTGTTTCTTTGACCCTCGAAACGCATTGGCTGTTTTTGTACAAACGAATTACCCTTATCCTTTTGGTCTGGCGCTCCAGTCATTTGTGCATGTTCTTAGCGCCGCTGAGACTGAGAGTCACTGCACTCTGCTCAGCGAAGACAGAACTGAGCAATTGGTGGTCATGTGTTGACTCGATTCTCGGTCTACAGAGACAGCGTGGGACAGCTGCAGCGACATGAGTGTTTTGCTTGTTTTTTTTTTAACCACTTTACCACCCGCCGATGTTATACTTCGGTACTCTGAAGAGGTATATTGTTATGACAGCAGCTAGCTACCATAACCCATATCCTCTTCTTCAGCATCTGGCCCGCTTTCAGATAAAAGGGGTCTTTGCAGCGCGTTCACTGCAAGGTCACATTTAACGGTGGCGGGAGAGGCCACCCCTTCAAGCCGATTCGGGGGCCCTCTGCCGTTTACCGGAGCCGTCTGTAGCAACGGAGACAATCGGATCCTCTTCTGTCTGTGGTTTGGAGATGAGTGAGGGGAAGATGGCCGCCCATCTCCATACCATTTCAGGGCGGAAGCGACATCAAAACGTCACTTCCGCCCATAGCTTTTAAAGAGACTTTATCGTACATCATGGGACACAGTCATAGTAATATTTATATGGGTATACGGGCCACCTTTTAGGTGATGGACACTGGGACGCCCTAAGAAAGGACGTTCACTCCCTATATAACCCCTACTATTACTGGGACTACCTCTGTTTTTGAAGCCTTTGAAACCGGATCCGTCCAAAGTGCCATTGAGGTCAAGGTGGTTGGTTCCCTGGGCCTCGTGGCGGAAGAAACAAGGTTTCTCTTATATTCACCGACTGACACCGCTCCTCTCTGTAACTAAATGGGTTGTCAGCCCTATCACTGGAGATACTAGGCAAGTTGTAATACAACACTTCAGAACTTTTAGTTCTGCTCATGGGGTGGTCCCTAGGCCACAACCCCACAGTCTCCTCAGGCAGAACTCCGTTTTTTCTTGCCATGTGAGGAGATAAGACCTAGGTACCCTGCGGGCCCAGTGATGCAGAAGCCTGGCTTTTTGTGCAAGATGAATGATCCTGTGATCTTCCATCAACAGCCGGCTGGGTGACAGGCTGGTTCACTTATCCTTGTAGTCTCCCCAGTCCGACCATCGAGCGTGTGCAGGTCGCAGCTAAGGCTCGGCAGGCCATGACCTACCTCGGCTCCAGAGGTGGACGGTGAGCTTTATGCTCCGGGGCGTACATATGACCGGGCTACTGATGTCTGCGTCACAGTATGTCGAGGTCAGTAGTCTTCCCTGTACTGATCAGGAGTTGATTACTGTGGAATGTCTCCCAGCTTCAGGACTGGTAAGTACAGCTCTCCCTGCCTGGCAGGGTGGAGCAGCTGGGCATTCCCTGGGAGGTCGATTCAGGGCCCCCCCTCACGGGGGCTGTACTTGTGCTGAGTGGTGTGTGTGTGTCTGGGCTCTCACCTGGGGGTTTTAGCTGTGCTGGGTGCCTGGGTCCTGAAGCTTAGTCCCATTGGATGCCTGTGTAGTCATGCCCCTGTACAGAGCTGTGCCTGCCACATGTTCGCTCTAGTCCCTCATAGCGCTGTTCAACAACCATTTTAAGTATGGGCAAGGGTCAGACTGGCTTCTGGCTTCAGTCTGCCTTTTTTTCTAGTGATTCCCTATTGAGAACACCGGCGGCCATTTTCTTGTAGCCGAACCACGTTTTTGTGCTCTAGCAGCTGCCCCTGTACCCTCTACTTCCTGTTTGGTCATCACAGGGCGCTGGGAAGTTTATCCTGTGTTCTGAACATGTGTGTTTGACCGACCATCGATCGTTCACCGATCGTGCGACCGGCCGGCCACCGACACCGTTTTCTGCTATCTCTGCATCTGGGAGCGCTGGGGATCACCAGGCATTGCGGTTATACAGGGTGGTGAGTCCAGCGGGTTAGAGCCCCTCAGCCAGCGGCAGCAGGAGGGTGGGACTATCACTGTCCTATTTCCCCTTCGGGTGGCAGACAGGGTAGGGTCAGCATGTGTTCAGAAACTGGTGTTTCTTCCCCCGAAATCCAGGCAATTGCAACCGGGTCACCTGCGGACTGCAGGGCCCCTATGGACACCCTTACGGCTGTCCTCAATTCGTTCATTGCCAAGATAGAGGCGGTATATGGGAAGAAAGGTGCTAAAAAGCGGCCCCTGCCCCCCTGTACTCTGGGGAGAGCTCTGATGCAGACTCAGGTCCTGCTGAGGCCGGTGACCTGTCTTCAGATGACGCTGACCAGGACCGTTCAGACAGTGAGGATGAGTCTGGGTCCGTGTGTGATAAAGCGCTAGTTGGAGCACTTATCACAGCTGTGCGTGATACCCTGAAGATTCAGGAGCCAGCGGATCCCTCTGCTGATGTACCGGTCCCTTTTGGGTCCCGCAAGCCAGCACGTTCACCTAAGGTGTTCCTGTATTTGACTTATTTTGATAAGTTCATTTACAAGGAATGGGGTCGCCCGAAACTGACCTTTGCGGTCCCCAAATACATGGCAGTGCATTACCCCATTGAGGAAAGCCTTCGCAAAAAATGGTCGGCTCCTCCGGTCGTGGACCCCCCAGTATCCAGGTTAAACAAAGTAACCATGATTCCGATTGAGAGGACTCCTGCATTCAAGGATCCCACAGACAGGAAGGCCGAGGCTGTGGCTCGTTCCTTGTTTACGGTTGTAGGGTCAGCCGTGTGATCTGTACTAGCATCCGCACTGGTGTCGCAGACACTGACTGAGCGGGCAAAAGTTTTGCAACTCCCCTGTCTGCGTGGAACTAGCAGACCAACTAGTGCAAGGCCTTAAGTACGTCTGTGACGCGGCCCTGGATACTCTCCCTCTGTTATCCAGGGCTTCAGTGTCAGCTGTGGTGCTGAGGCGCCTGATTTTGCTCAAATGCTGGTCTGCTGACCAGGCATCCAAGAAAGCCCTGACTGATCTTCCCTTCCTTGGCGACTGGCTCTTTGGAGCCTCGTTAGATGACATCATTAAAAATGCCACTGGTGGTAAGAGTACTCTGTTCCCACAGGCCAGGAAGGCTAAGGAGCCACGCCGCAGGCAAGGGCCCACTTTTTCCACTCACAAGCTGCTTTTTCGTCTGCCGGGTGCTTCATCAAAACGTCCCCAGCCCGACAGGACGCCCATGGACGCTCAAAAACTAACAAGCCTGCGAACAAAAGTGCTACCGCATGAAGGTTTGAGGCATGGGTGGGGGGTCGCCTTCGGGAGTTTGCAGCCCGGTGGTTGTCCCGGTTATCCGACCAATGGGTCTGCGACCTGATTTCCACAGGCTACAAGATAGTTTCTCTCTTGGCCGTCAAACAGATTCTTCCCCTCCAGCATACCCGTATTGCCAGTTCACCGGGAGGCCCTGTTGGGGGCAGTGAGGGACTTGCTGAATCAGGGGGTTGATTGTACCAGTTCCCGGAATCGGAATGCTTCCAGGGATTCTACTCAAATTAGTTTGTGGTTCCCAAGAAGGAAGGGGCACGTCCGATCTTGGACTTAAAAGCGCTCAATCACTTTGTAAAAGTGCAGAGGTTTAGAATGGAATCGGTTCGCTCAGTAGTCGCTGCACTCCATCAAGGGGACTCCCTGGTGTCCTTAGACAATCAGGATGCGTACCTGCACATACCCATATGCCTTTGGCATCAAAAATTTCTGCATTGGCAGTCGGGGAAGCCCACTACCAATTTGTGGCTCTTCCCTTTGGCCTGGCATCAGCCCCCTAAATCTTTACCAAAGTACTGGCTCCAGTATTGGTGTTTCTGCGACAACGCAGGATCGCGATCGTGGGCTACCTGGACGATCTCCTCCTGAGAGCATCTTCCGCCTCAGAATTAGAGGAGGATGTGGCGGTCACCATGCAGACACTGCAAGAATTTGGGTGGTTGTTGAACCTAAAGAAGTCGGTGATTGTGCCGACCCAGCGTCTGGAGTACCTAGGTTTGCTATTGGACTCCAGGGAAGCGAGAGTTTTTCACAAGCCCTTGGTTCACATCTGTGTGGCTGCGTGTAGGGCAGCCCATTCATTTCAGTGGGCTTCCCTACCCACCAAAAAATAAGTGCAGTGAAAGAAGTCCCCAAGCTTTTTTTTTTTTTTTTTCAAACTGCACCAAAAAGCACCCACGTTTTCCAACGTGTGGGGTACCATTAAGAATTAACGGTACCCCTAAAGAGCAGAGCATTCGCCTGTGTGTCAGGAACGAGCGCGACAAAGGCAAGAGAATTCTTTTTGGGCCGTGTATTTAGTGCTCGAACAAACACACTTAGACTGAATTTTAATGGTTCAAAGAATGTCAGGCAAAATGGTCAGCCCTCACCCATGTTCACTTCATCAAATCTGGCCCTCTTTGAAAAAAGTTTGGACACCCCTGCCTTAGCTGCACAAAGCGTCTATCTAGAAAGCAGCCCCTCACTGCTCTGATCCTCAGACTTGGCTCTCTGGCTTTCACTAGTACACGCCTGCACTCCTATATGCTCCAGACTGCTGGAGACCTCCTAAGCCCAGGACCCACCTGCTCAATCAACCAGCCAGATTCCTGGCTGTTCCCAAAACCCGATCCCAGGATTGGAGATTCAGTCCCACACACAACGCTGTGGAATCTCCAGGCTCCAGGTCCCCAACTGGATTTTGCAAACTTTGGAGGAAACTGATAAAACCGATTCCCCCACATTAAATGCCCCTGGAGCCCCTCAACCTGCCTATTTGAGAACCCTGGGCAAAGATTACTAGGACAAGCCACTCGCTATAATATATAAATATATATATTATAATATTGTGTGTGTTTGGGGTTCTAAGTAAATTTTATAGCAAAAAAAAGTTTTTAACTTGTAAACACCAAATATCAGAGGTTCGGTCCTTAAGTGGTTAAAATCCCACACTTTTCTTTAAAATTCATAACTGCAACAGTCTTCAGTCCTGGTGAGCCTAAAAGGTCTTAAAGTGATTAAGATATGATGTATTTTTTTTTTTTTTCATGGAATTGTTGCATATTGTCCCCTTTAGTGTATAAACAACAAATATAATCAGAGTAGGAGGGTATTTCGGTAGTCTGGACATGTTGAGTGGATTTGTGTCCCACGATGAAAAGTTTAGACTATCTGAACTAGTGTGTTTTGTGTGTGTGTGTGTGTGTGTGTGTGTGTGTGTGTGTGTTTTTTTTTTTTATCCTAGCAAAGGTGTTTGCAAGGAGCTGCAACATTCATTCATTGCCATATAATCCAGCTGTCATGCAGTATAATTTGAATCCGGCTAAAGCTTGCATAAAACTGTAAAGTAAGCAAATCTAATCTACTATATAAGTTTTTATGGGGGAGAAATTTAGAAAAACAAAGACTGCCAATAAGTAATGCCAAAAACTTGCTCTGTACATGTGATCACAGGGGGAAGAGGCCCTTCAACATGGGGACAAGGTGCTTTTAGGGTGGGGGGCGCAGAGCCCCAAAGCACCCACCCCCCGTGTTGGGGCGCTCGACGTCGTTCCCCCCCCCCCCCCCCCCCCGACCAGCGGGGCTGCAGTCTCGGATTAAGGGTGTACTACGGATTTTGGGGGGGCCCACAACATTTTTTTTTTTTTTTTTTTTTTTTTCGTGGGGTTCCCCTCAAAAATCTATACCAGACCGAAAGTTCCCCATCAACATTGTCAGAGCACAATTTGGATCATCATGACTTGGATGCAACTTCTATTCAAATCATAGGGAACCATTGATTTTGACATGTCAAAAAATATAAAAAACGATTGCTGCGGCCTAATACTGTATTCAGCATTAAGCCACTTTTAGCAGTGTCTGACATTTTTACAGCTGTTAAACCGGTCCTCAGAACGCGCTTGCTGCCCTAGGTTTTTTTATTTTTATTTTTTTTGCAGCTTGGAAACGCCTATGTTGCTTACAGCTCCTAAAAGCCTGTGTGTGCGCAGGAGGCCATAGAATAACATGAAGAGGCTATTTTTTTATTTTATTTTTTTTTAGGTTTTGGGTGAACTTCTTCTAATAAATATATATATATATATATATATATATCTATATATATATATATATATATATATATATCTATATATATATATATCATTTTTTTTTTTTTTTTTTTTTTCAAATATCGGTTTATTAATTTTTCTAAGAACATTACAAAGAAGATACATAAAAAACAAAAAGAAGGGTGCAAAATAGGTTTACATTGTACATGACATGGGAATATGTTACAGCCACAAAAATATAGTGGATGAATACTGCTTTTAAAATAGGAATAATTCTAATCAAGTCTGCTAGCTGTCCCACAGTGCTATAACTAAGGTCATACATCAAGGGTCGTTCTTCCGGTATACTACCGGAGGTAAGTATAGGGAGGCCTATGTATGTCTGTTCCCTTTCTGTGTCTGAGGGACTGCTGTATGTATCCGCCGTGGCTTCCTCTAGATACTTATAGAGTAAAACTTTCAGGAGGAGGAGAGAGGAAGAAAGTGAAGGTAGGAAGAAAGTATGACAAGGAAGTAGGGGAGGGGGGGTGGGGGATGGAAGGATGGCAAGCTGAGTGCGTCAAGGCGGTAGGTCAAACTATGTCTCTGTACCCTTGTCTCTGCATATTCGCACACATCATGGTCCTGTTCCAAAGAGGGATTTCCCCTCATCTGAATACTTAAATAGTTTCCAGTAAGTCCAGGTTTTCTGGTAAGTTTCATGTCTGTTCGCTGCTGTCATGATCAGGTCTTCCATTTTCTTTAAGTCATCTACTTTTTTTAGCCACATTGCTATGGTCGGTGGGTGGTGTTGTTTCCACATTAGGGGGATACATGACTTGGCTGCATTCACCAAATGCCACAGCACGGATTTGTTGTATGTTTTAAATGGCATATTTGAAATGTGTAGTAAGAAAAAAGCCGGGTCGTCTGGGACCGTATAATCAGTAAATCTTTGCGATACTGTCCGGCCGTCGTCCAAAATTACGTTGGCTTGGGACACGTCCAAAATATATGTAGTATTGTTCCTTTTGCCATACCGCATCTCCAGCATAGCTCTGATGTATCAGGAAAGATAGTATGTAACCTACTGGGTGTCTAATAACATCCCGTTAAGAGCTTATAGTTGGTTTCCTGTAACTTGGTACACTGTGAAGATTTGAAGGCTGATTGTATCATGTCATGTATTTGTGGTGCAGTAAAAGTGCGTTGAAGATCTATACCCCATTTCGCTATGCAGTTGAGGTTTGGTTGCTCAGGTGGAGTGTTGAGCAAGGTATATGTTTTGGAGATGTTTGTGAGTGGTTCCGACTCAGAACAGTATTCCTCAAATGAGGTGAGGTGTCTGGTATATGCCTGGGGATCTTTCAATGTCTGGAGAAAATGTTGCAGTTGTACTGCTGTCCAAAATGTGAGCTTATAAGGTCCAATAGTGTCCGACAATTCCTCAATGGTGGGCCATCTATCCCCGTTCCCAAATCCAGCTGCCATGACGTTCCCTGAATCCCACAGGGGCATAAAGTGTGTGTTTGACATACCCGGTGGAAATTTGGGGTTCCCCACTATAGGGGTCAGGGGGGATGTTTTGGTCGTTTGTTGCATTTGTATGGTAACGTTGGAGCATAGTTTCAAGGTGTGTCCTATCAAAGGGTGTATTTTCAATGTAGGTGGTATAGATTCCCAACACCATAATGCCCTCTGCAGGGGAATAGGGGATTGCTCTTGTTCAATCTGCACCCATAATTTCAGTTCGTTATGCCGTTGCCAATCTATGAGTCTGCCTAAGTGTATTGCATGGTAGTACTTCTTGTTATAAGGAAGGGCCAGGACTGCGTAAAGTTTCGGTAGGGTCAATTGTGTGCGAGGGATGCGCTGCTTTTTGTGGGCCCAAACAAAGCGAGTGAATAGAGCCTGGACCTGTCTGAAAAATGCACCCGGTATTTTAACTGGTAGGGCTTGAAGTAAGTATAAATACTTAGATAAGATGCACATTTTAAGCAAGTTACATCTCCCAAACCAGGAGTGGAAATTTCCATTCCACTTCTCTAGCAACGTCTTAGTTTTAGAAAGCAGGGGTAAGAAAATCGGCTCATATATTCGGGAGAATTTGGCTGGGATACTTGTACATAGATAGCTTAGCGCCACTGACGTCCACTTAAAGCGGAAGTTGGACTGGATCAATGGGAGAGTTCCCGGTGGTGTAGCTATGCTCATCGCTTCAGATTTTAGAAAGTTGATCTTTAAATTTGACAGGTTCCCATATATTTCGAATTGTTGGAGTAGATTTGGTGAAGAAATAGTCGGATTCGTTAGTGAGAAAAGGAGGTCATCTGCATATGCCGACACCTTATGTTGTGCCTTGCCCACTTTAATCCCTTGTATGTCGGGGTGCAGTCTTACTGTGGATAGAAACAGTTCAAGAGATAAGGCGAATAGCAAGGGGGATAGAGGGCATCCCTGCCTCGTCCCATTCCTTATTACAAAGGGTTACGGTAGTGGTCGGGTTAGAGTAAATACCGGCTATTACCTCCCCAGTCCTAACCGCTTGAGGACAGAGAACATAAGTGGCCAACTCACCCGATCAAATGCCTTCTCTGCGTCTGTGTTCAGGAAGACACTTGGGGTATTTGTAGACTGGGCTGCATATATAAGATTGAGCACTTTAGAGGTACTATATCTTGCCTCTCGAGTGGGGATAAAACCTACCTGGTCTAGATGAATGAGTTTGTGTAGATGTTTGGCTATGCGGGTAGCTATGACCTTTGTGTAAAGCTTTAGATCTGTGTTCAATAGTTAGGTCGATAGCTACCGCATGCCACTGGGTCTTTGCCTTCCTTATGGATTACAGAGTTATGAGCTCCTAATGTGTCACCAGTAAAAGTGGAACCCGAATCTATTGCATTAAAGAGCCGGATCACCTGTGGGCCTAATATGTGGAACATCATTTTGTAGTACTGTACTGTGTAGCCATCTGGACCCGTCGCCTTCCCTAATTTCAGTGTTCCAATGACGGTAGCTGGGCTGCCTCGATGTATCCCTCTATGACCGAAATAGGCGCCGGGGGCGTCAATAGATTATACAGTCCAGAGTAGAACTCCCTAAATTCCTGCGTTATCTGCGCTGGGAGATCTGCCGTCCGACCATCACTTCTGATGATTCGTGGGGGATATAAGATGAGAGTTTATGGTCCCTGACCTGACTTGCAAGAAGTCTCCCGCATTTGTCTCCTGATTCGTAGTTTACGTTACGACAGAACTGCAGAGCCGCCTTTGCCTTAAACAGTAGCAGATCCGAGATCTATCTTCTTATTGTCATAAGGGCTAGTTCTAAGTCCGGGGAGGGAGCATGTCAATGTTTCAAATTCCGTACGTACTAATGTCTGGAGCAACTGGGATAGTTGTTGTGCTCTCTCTCTTAATGTGGGCCCCGTGTTTAATGAGAATTTCACTGATGACCGGCTTATGAGCTTCCCAAAGTATGCCCAGGTTGCAGTCTGGATTGTCATTTTGTCTGCAAATAACACTTCAGCTCTTTAGTTACCTCCTCCAGTACCTCCGGGGTCTGTAGTAGGCTTTCATTAAGACGCCAAAAGCGGTGTCTAGGTGAGGAGGTGTCCGAAAGAGAGTGTCAGAAATACGGGTGCATGATCTGACCAAGTTATGTTGCCTATTGACGTGCCCTGTACAGCATGTAACTGGGTGTGTGGGATCAAGAAGTAGTCAATTCTAGTGTATAGTTTGTGTGGTGAAGAGTAATACATGTAGTCACGTTCTCCTGAGTGCTGCAGTCGCCATATGTCAATCAGTTGGGCTCTGTGTAGTAGTTTAGCTATACGGTTAATGTGACTTGGTGGTATGGAAGATGTCCCAGATGAGGTGTCTGTAGACGGTATCAGGGGAACATTGAAGTCTCCGCCCAACAATAATTGACCCTGGGTAAAGCCTTGTAGTTTTCCTTAGGGGGTTTAGGTTGTAGAAGCTTTAAAAGAAAGGGAAGAGATCGAGTTTCATGGAACTTAAGTAGTAGAAGAGAAGAGGAGAAATTAGCCGGAAGTTAGAAAGGAGAAGAGCAAGTTTAAGATTCTAATCTGTGCAATCACACAGTACGGCATATATTGTCCCGGGCGTCCAATTTGCACTCCTGGGAGAAATGCAAACCTAATTGGGGGAGAGGGAGGGCAAGGCCAAGAAGACGAGCCCTCAACCTCCCCCTCCACCCCAGCTATCCCTAAAAAAAAAAAAAAAAAAAAAAAAAAGTAACAGCAATGTAAATAAACAATCAAACAGCGCTGCAAACAGTACAACGACGAAAAATCAATGTGCAAATCAGTCATATCTGGAAGGCGCCCTCATTAACCAGTTCCCGACCAGCACATGCCGATGGCAAGCAGAATGGCACGGGCAGGCATATTGGTGTACAAGTACGTCCAATCTTTAATGCCGCCCTTCCAACGCGAGAACGGCGGCACGATCGAGTCGCGAGTCCCGCGGACTCGATCGCCGCGGGCATACCCGCGATCGTCTCACGTGGCGGCTGAACGGAGAGATGCCGTTGTAAACAGCATCTCCCCGTTCTGCCTAGCAACTAGTGACGCTGATCTCTGCTCCATGTGATTGGAGCAGAGATCAATGTTCACTAAATGAAAGCCCAACCCCCAATAGTTAGTAACACACCCCTAGGAACACTTAACCCCTACACTGCCACCCACTGGTTAACCCCTTCACTGCCAGTGCCATTTACACAGGAATCACTGCATTTATATAGCAGTGATTGCTGTATAAATGACAGTGGTCCCAAAAATGTGTCAAAAATGTCCGATGTGCCCGCCATAATGTCGCAGTCACAATAAAAATCACTGATCACCGCCATCACCGCCATTACTAGTAAAAAAAAAAATGTGTTAATAAAAATGCCATAAAACTATCCCCTATTTTGTAAACGCTATAACTTTTGCGCAAACCAATCAATAATCGCTTATTGCGTTTTTTTTAACAAAAATATGTAGAAGAATACGTATTGGTCTAAACTAAGGGAAAATTATTTTTTTTTATATATTTTTGGGGGATATTTATTATAACAAAGTAAAAAATAATGCGTTTTTTTTCAAAATTGTCGCTCTATTTTTATTTATAGCGCAAAAAATAAAAACCGCAGGGGTGATCAAATACCACCAAAAGAAAGCTCTATTTGTGGGGAAAAAAAGGATGTCTGTTGAACATTGTTTGGGAGCCACGACGCACGACCGCACAATTGTCAGTTACAGCGACGCAGTGCCGAATCGCAAAAAGTGGTCTGGTCTTTGGCCAGCAAAATGGTCCGGGGCTGAAGTGGTTAAGCTGCAAGTGTAAAGAGCTACATCCCGAGCCTGTAATCTCTCCCTGCTGCAACCAACGTCCTAACCCCCCCTTCTTTCAGTAGGTAGAGAGTTCCCCACCCCCCAACTCTTCATGTGGGAGTTTTTTTGCGGGTACCCGCTACAGGGAGGCCCAGAGGCAGGGTGGGCATAGTTCCCCGCTGATCCGTTTCCCGTCTGGGTGGAGAGCTGTTAAGAATCCCCTGAGAGATTGCCCAGGATATTCTCCCTTCATTGTAATGCCAAGGTGGAAGGCCAGGCCCTCCCCTCCCTCCGTTGCAACCCAGCCCTAGAATGCAAGTTCCCTCGCCTTTCTTGTCCCCAGCTATCCACCCAAGCATAGTGGAGCCTAAAGAGAGCGGGGTGTGGGGCGTCAGCCGACATCAGCTACTCCGTGGAAGCTTTAATCCCACCCCATCCGTTTGCTCCGGAAGATTTGGACTGTTCCTCGGAGCAATGCTACGGGAGTCTCAGTGCGTGTGGGGCTTGCTTTCTAGTGTTTCTGGAATGTAGCTGCCAGAGAGAATGGGCGGCCCCCCTGATGAGGTATGTCTATTGTACATGGTCCTTACTTGTGTGGCATTTCTGCTCAGGTCCACTGGGGGGAGGGAGATCACAGGAGGGCCCTACTGCAAATTACGTGATCCCAGGTCTCCCTGTATATGGCACCAAGTAAGTCTGCAACTTCCAGATATTTGGAGGGGAAAGGGGTAGACGGTGGGGGTAGCTGGGACTCGTGATCAATAAACTGTAAGTCAAGGTATCCAGGGGAGAGTACTCATGGCCCCATGGTTTCACGGCTCTCGGGTCCCCTCAGCAGACGGTGCTCTAGGACATCGTTGGTGCCTCTGTTGCCTGGGATGAGCATCTTCCCTCCACTGTACCGATTCCTGTGGATGGTTCGCAGCACGTGGGAGTAGTGCAAGCCAGTTGGGTATCTTGATTGGATCCGCATCTAAAAATTCGAACAAAGCAGGCAGTGAAGAGTGAACTTCTAATTTAATAGCTTAGCACTTATGCCTAGCAAATGAGTCGGTCCATGGTTTGAAGCTCGACCAGGACACCATTTGCATGGAGTTTGCATGTTCTACTTGTGCTTACGTGGGTTTTCACCCACTCTCCAAAGACACGTTTGTTAATTGTCCGTTGTCTACACTGGCTCCAGTACATGTGTGCTGTTGTAAGAAATCTCAACTACAGACCCTGGTAACACTTGTATTAAGTGGCTAATGCAACTGTGGTACACATTTCAGGCAGAAGTCACTTTCCAAAACTCACAATGGTCATGGGAGTAGGGTTGGGCGTACTTGCCAAAGTTGCTGTTCTTAATGTTAGCTAGCTAAGATTGTAAAAACCCAAGTGTTTATTATCCAGTAAAGGCACATAGATTTGGTGTGATTAAGAGCAACAACTGAAGCCACAAAAAACGTTATTTTTTATTTTTTTTTGACTGGCAGATTGTTGCAGGAGATATATATAATATATATTTTTTTTTTTCTTTTTTTTTTTTTCTTTTTTTTTACCATAATAAATCTGAAAAACGGCTCGAAAAGCGGCAAACCTTATTTACTTTTGTAATACGCCTGTAACCTTGTTAAGAGTGGTGTCCTACCTTTTTTTATTTTAAATTACACTTTATAAAGTCCAAAACAGATCTAGCTATGAATTGAATAACAAAAATCGATATATATATATATATATATATATATATATATATTTTTTTTTTTTGTAGTAGAAGCGCTGCAGGAGGAGGTAGAATAAAGCAGCCTTATGGCAGCATATATGTAAAGGCTTTGTCATTGTGCTACACCATCTACTGTCCTGGCTAATCAGATATAAATGTATTTTCTTACATCAGGGGACACAGAGCCATAGTAATAACTCTGTGGGTTATATCGGCGTATCAAGTGCTGGACAACTTCCCCCATATAACCCCTCTCATTACTGGGAGTCCTCAGTTTTTTCACCAGTGTCTAAGGCAGGGGTGTTCAAACTTAAAATTTGGTCTAAGTGTGTTCGTTCAAGCACTAATACACTGCCCAACAAGAATTCTCTTGCCTTTGCGGCTGTTTGTGGTGAAGAGATGAACTTGGGCGTATTATTTGGATATACCGTATTTACTGGCGCACCTTCACTTTAAGCCCTTGTACACATGGTTGGACTTGTGTTGCATACACACGGTCGGACAAAGTTGTCGGAAAATCCGATCGTTCGGAACGTGATGACGTTATTTCGTTATGACGGGACTATGTTCAGGCTATTAGCCAATAGCTTTGGTCTAGGAATTTGATCTGAGCATGCGTGGCACTTTGTCCGATCGGAATTCTCTACAAACAATCAGACAAAGTCCGATTAGGATCGTGTTGGAAAATTTTATAGCCAAGCTCTCAAACTTGGTCCATCGGATATTCCGACGGAAACCATCCGATGGAGCCCACACACTGTCGGATTATCCGACAACACGGTCTGATCGGACATTTTCCATCGGAATGTCCGACTGCGTGTACAAGGGCTTAGAGGGGAAGTTTCAGGAAAAAATAAATAATTTTAAATAAAGAACTGTGAAGCAAAATAAAAGTCAGTG
Source organism: Lithobates pipiens (assembly GCF_037356315.1). Classification (NCBI taxonomy): domain Eukaryota; kingdom Metazoa; phylum Chordata; class Amphibia; order Anura; family Ranidae; genus Lithobates; species Lithobates pipiens. Next base: position 129,919,113 of record NW_027507718.1, on the reverse strand, counting down.
CCCACCTGCAGACCCACCAATGCCATGAATGTAGCCTCACCATAGCTACGAATGCCCCCACCATAGCTACGAATGCCCCCACCATAGCTACGAATGCCCCCACCATAGCTAGGGATGCCCCCACCATAGCTAGGGATGCCCCCACCGTAGCTAGGGATGCCCCCACCGTAGCTAGGGATGCCCCCACCATAGCTAGGGATGCCCCCACCGTAGCTAGGGATGCCCCCACCGTAGCTAGGGATGCCCCCACCGTAGCTAGGGATGCCCCCACCGTAGCCAGGGATGCCCCCACCGTAGCCAGGGATGCCCCCACCATTTTCAGGAGCGCAGCACCATTTTCAGGAGCGCAGCACCATTTTCAGGAGCGCAGCACCATTTTCAGGAGCAACATTTTCAGGAGCGCTGCACCATTGTCAGGAGCGCTGCACCATTGTCAGGAATGCACTGACAAGTGCCAAAGATTACCTACAGGAGAATCTCCGGTTTACACGGCAGCCTCTTTTAATAGAAACTTCCTATTGCAGAGGCCGCCCATAAACAGGAAATTCTCCTGTGTGTGTACGGCGCTCGGTCCCACCTCCTCCCAAGGCATATACAATTTGGCCCCGGTGCCGGAGATCGTCGGGGGCCACAAAAGCATTTATGTCCAAATAACCAGGCGGGCCATTCAAAACCGGGCCCAGGGCCGCAATTGGCCCGCGGGCCGGACGTTGGACATGCCTTGTCTAAGGTGTTGGGCACGTGTAAGGATGTGTGTACTGAGCTCCACGGGCAGTAATCCTTTGAGAGCCAGCCATCCTGACCGGATCCGTTCTAATATCTCTGTAATGGACTAAATGAACGATACTTGTCCTCGTCATCCGAAGAAATTAGGTTTTGCTTGCGAATGCTTTTAAGCTGGGCCCTGGGATCCAGTACTTTTTGGTAGTAAGGCCAATAAAAGTTTACTGGCAGGGTCTTCTCGCAGGGCCAGGATTGCGGGATTACCTGAGTGTACCCCTGTTCCTGAAGGTTTCCTTTCAAGGTCTCGGAGCCTACCGTGAAGGGCGAAGATTTTAATTTTTTTTGTTTTATTTTTTTTATCTCTGATAAACCCTGCTGCGATGAAGGTAGGGGAGATAATCTCTCCTTCCATGTATTGTGTTGTCATGTCTATGTGTCACCACTGGAGGCTGTATTGAGCACTCACATTCTGATGCTGAAAACAGCAGAAGTTCCATTCTCCTCTCTGTTCAAGCCAGATCAGACCCTCAGGTATGAAGGGGGGTCTGATCACTTCCTGGTCCCCCAGATTGGCGATTTTGATCTATTTGAATGCCAGCCAGCTGCCTTTTTTTTTTTTTTTGGGCAAGTCGTGGCCGCTCGCCGAGCGGAGGATTTACCCACCGCCATGATGCCGGTGCTCACGCGGGTGATTTGCTTCCTTGTTTGAAGCAGGAAGGGGGGCGTTTTCGCTTGGGGGCATGGCTAAACAGCGTCAGACGCCGACCACACATGTAGGAAGTAGTTAGAGCTCTCAAGAGAAGCTACTGCCTGGCGGTGGAGGGAAAAGAGCCGAATAGTTCCTGGTCAGGTTTGGTGACCCAGGCTTTTTCCTTTTGGCAACATTGTACTGTATAGCTAGGACTAATAGCAGTTATTGTACTGTACTATAGCCTAGCAAGTGAACCCTTCCAAAAGAATGTCTGTCTTCCTCCCCCGAGAGGTAAAAGAAAAATACGGCCAGTCAGATGAAGCCGTCAAGGGTAGAACACTTCTGTCCCTGTGTATTTCATACAAACAGGTTTTTCTTCTACCATTTAAAAGATTATTGCTAAGATGTCTCTCCATAGTAGGACTAAACATAGCAGATTCCCATCTAGTCCTCTGGGCCCTTTTGTTGAGGTGCAGGAGGCTGGGAATCAGGTAAATCTTCCCAAATATTGGAAGATACTTATTTTTCCGCTTCAGAGGATCCTAACAGGGAGGGAGTAGCTGCACAAGTCAGGTGTTTGTCTACTCCCTTATTTAACCCTTTTTTTTGTATATCTGAATGATTCCTGAGGTTACAGACCTCATTCAGATATCGGCATTTTCAGCCCGTGATTCCCTGCACCATAAGAAGGATCATAGCGGCTGTTCCGCCGCTTGATCGTTCATTCTTATGGGCGGCGGGAGGGGATGTCGCCCCCCCCGCGCCGCCCTCCGGTGCTTCTACCCACTTACCGCTTCCATCGGTGAGTCAGACACAGGATCCGCCGGCCCCCGGATAATGATCATAGAGATTTTCGGTGGACCAGATGGTCGCCGGAGTCTCTATGATCGTTCGGAGGCTGTGTGCGACGTTATGACGTCACGCCTGGCCTCTGCATTCAAATAACGGCGCCACCTCGGCTGGGAAGCTGTGATAGTTTTTTTTTTTTTTTTTTTTTATTTATTTTTTTAGGCTTCCCAGCCTAGAGGTGAGATATGGGGTCTTATTGACCCCATATCTCACTCTAAATAGGTCCGATCATGCCATATTCCTATTACAAGGGATGTTTTACATTCCTTGTAATAGGAATAAAAGTAATCAAATTATTATTTTTATTTTTTAAGTGTCAAACTAAAAAAATAAAAGTAAAATTAACAATGAAAACATTTTTTTTTTAAAGCGCCCCTGTAAGTCCCGCCCACATATGAAAACGGTGTGCAAACCACACATGAGGTATCGCCGAGAACGTTAGTGCGAGAGCAATAATTCTCTGTAACGCAAAACATGTAACCAGTAAAAATGTTTAAAACGTCACCTATGGTATTTCAAAATCCCCAAAGTTTGGCGCCATTCCACGAGCGCGTGCAATTTTGAAGTGTGACATGTTGGGTATCTATTTACTCGGCGTATCTTCATCTTTCACATTATGCAAAAAAATTGGGCTACATTTTTTTTGTTTTTTAACCACTTCAGCCCCCGACCATTTTGCTGGTCAAAGACCAGACCACTTTTTGCGATTCGGCACTGCGTCGCTTTAACTGACAATTGCGCGGTCGTGCGATGTGGCTCCCAAACAAAATTGATGTCCTTTTTTTCCCACAAATAGGGCTTTCTTTTGGTAGTATTTGATCGCCCCTGCGGTTTTTTTTTTTTTGCGCTGTAAACAAAAATAGAGCGACAATTTTGAAAAAAATTCATTATTTTTTACTTTTTGTTATAATAAATATCCCCCAAAAATATATAAAAAAACATTTTTTCCCCTCAATTTAGGCCGATACGTATTCTTCTACATATTTTTGGTAAAAAAAATCGCAATAAGCGATTTGATTGGTTTGCGCAAAATGTTATAGTATTTACAAAATGGGGGATAGTTTTATGCCATTTTTATTATTTATTTTTTTGGCGGTGATCAGCGATTTTTATTGTGACTGCGACATTATGGCGGACACATCGGACATTTTTGACACATTTTTGGGACCATTGTCAATTATACAGCAATCGCTGCTATATAAATGCAGTGATTGCTGTGTAAATGACACTGGCAGTGAAGGGGTTAACCAGTGGGTGGCAGTGTAGGGGTTAAGTGTTCCTAGGGGTGTGTTGCTAACTGTGGGGGCTGGGCTTTAATTTAGTGAACACTGATCTCTGCTCGAATCACACGGAGCAGAGATCAGCGTCACTAGTTGCTAGGCAGAACAGGGAAATGCTGTTTACAATGTTCAGCCGCCCCGTGAGACGATCGCGGGTATGCCTGCAGCGTTCGAGTCCGCGGGGCCGGCGCGCTCGCAATGGCAGGGCGGCATTAAAGATTGGATGTACCTGTATGCCAATATGCCTGCCCATGCCATTCTGCCGACGTACATTAGCGTGCGCTGGTTGGAAACCGGATAAAGCATGAAACTGTTTGTTTTTTTTTTTCTGAAAAAAAGTCTTCGAAAAATTGCTGCGCAAATACCGTGCGAGATAAAAAGTTGCAACAACCACCATTGTATTCTCTAGGGTCTTTGCTAAAAAAAACATATGTAATGTTTGGGTGTTCTATGTAATTTTCTAGCAAAAAAATTATGAATTTTACATGTAGGAGAGAAATGTCAGAGTTGGCCTGGGCGCAAAGTGGTTAAGGTTGGATTTACCTTTTAAAGACAAGATGTCTTTGCAGTTCTGGCTGCAATTGGAGTAACTCAGTCCATTAACCCTTTAACGTCTGCTCCACTATTGTGGTAGAGCACATTTTGAGTCACGCCAATGCATTGACGTGACTCCAAGCGGTTAAGGAACAGGTGTGTGTGAGAAAGTTCTGCCTGATCAGCAGGCCCGGCAAGGGGCTGGTGTATTTGATGCACTTTAAAGAAAAAATGTGTTGCGCTATAAAGCAGAAGAGCAAGCAAACAGCAGCTGACACAATATTGCTGGACACAATACAGAGTATTGGTTTCAGTGTAGCGCTTAAATAAAAACCATAACAAAATACAAAGTTCATATATGTTATTTGTATAGTACAATCTTCAAAGGAAGAAAATTCATCTGTGTCAGTCCAAAGCATTGAGGAAAATAGACCATCACCAGCACCCAACACTGACTCTTACCATTAGTGCATTTTATCTATGCACATAAGGCACATTCCTGGATAATCCAATCCCCCGATCTCTTCCTTATCCTCAGCAATCCAATCCAAAGAATATCATCAAATGGCACGTGTATAGGTCTCCATAGGTATAACTCCACCACACTCCAACAGATATATTCTCAAATAATAGTTCAATGGCCACATGCAGGGATGAAGAAAATAATCTCATTGCGCAAATACCATAATAATCCAAAAAATCTTTATTCCATAAATCTAATAAAAATACACTCACATTTCATGTGAAATTTGCCAGCATAAAGGTAAGAAAGTAACCAGCACTTCCTACCACCAAAGTAGAAACCACTCCCGAACTCCTCCGCATGTCACTAGTCCCTCATACACCCAACACTATTGTGCATCTTCAGGGGCATGGCTATGACATGTGATTTAGGTCTTATATAGGGAATGCATTAAGAAATAATTACCTAAAGCAAGTGAAATTTTCCACATGGGGGAAACATCCTTCCACCTGGATCACAGTTATCGGGCTCCGCGTGCGCTCCATTGCCCGGAAGTGACGACGCGCGTCCGTGTACGCCGTGGGGGACCATTGGGCCCCGCGTGCATTCCATTGCCCGGAAGTGACGTCAACACACCTCCACACTGCCCTTCGGCTTAGCCACAGCACTACGAGTGTTCTGAAAGATTCTGGCACCTCCTTTAGCCAGGTTAAAGGCTCAAGGCATAGCGGTCCTAGCCTATTAGCAGATCTACTTTGACTAGATCATTCAGTCTCAGGTCTAAAACCAGAGTCTGATCTCAGCTGTAGATAGCTGAAATCTCTAGGTTGGATTCTCAGCCTAGGAAGATTCTCCTTAAAACCATCAAGGAGGTTACTTGGGGGCTGGTTATAGATACCATACAGAAAAGGATATTCTTTCCCCAGACGTGAATCGGTTCCATTGTAGGACTAATTCAACTTATCAGGAAAGGAAAATTCCTTAATTTTGACTGCAGGAAATTTTTAGGGGAAATGGTGGCCTCCTTCAAGGCTGTCCCTTACGCGCAGTTTTATTCAGACTGCTTCAAGACACTATCCTGTTGGTCTGGAATAAAGAGGATTCAGGCCTTGTTTGTTTCCATTACGCTTGGCTCCCAACATAGGTCAGAGCTTAAATTGGTGGTTGTTATCAAGCAGGATGTCAGATGGGGTACTCCGCACATAGACCCATTCGCGCCCAGATTCATTAATAAGGTCAACAACTTTGTCAAACAAGGGGTCTGCTAGCAGGCGGAACAGATGCATTAGTCTTCCCAGGGGATCAGTTCTCACTGATCTATGCATTTCGTCCAGCTCTGCTACTTCTGCGCCTTCGCCGCAGGATTAAGCAGGAACAGAAGGAGGTGATTCTGGTGGCCCCAGTGGGTCCCAGAAGATCGTAATTTATCAAGATCATAAAGAGGGCAGTTGAAGTCCTTTTGGACTCTGCCATTATAGCCAGACCTTCTTGCCCAGGGTCCGATATTTCATCCTACTTTACGGACAAGGAGTTTAACAGGTTTGACTGTTGAATCCCACTCTATAAAAGATTGTGGGTGATCTCCTTCGGTAGAGTCTACTTTGACTAATGCTAGGAAGCCGGCTTCCAGAATCACTATAGAATCTGGAAGGCATAGGTTTGCACCCCAGGAAGTATGTCAATAGGCAGGATTCCTGCATATGGGATCTGAAATGAAGCTGGCCTTGACTTTTATCAAGAGCCAGATCCAGGCCGTGTCTATGTCCTTTTCCTATGACCTCTTGCTTCCCACTCTTAGTCCTATTCAGGGGGTAACACTGTTTATTCCCCCTATCAAGGCGCACCTAAATCCCTAGGATTTAAAATTGGTCTTGTCGGCTTTGTTAAATCAGCCGTTTGAGCCTTACGAGAAATTCTCTTGGTTCTTTGACAAGAAAGATAATCTTTTGCTTGGCATCCCTTCTGCTAGAAGGGTATTGGAATGAACATCTCTGTCTTGTAAGAGCCATATTTCATCATGCATAAGGACGAGGTGGTTTGATATCCTCATCCTGAATTCTTACCAAAAGTGGTAACAGGTTTTCATTTAAACCAATATATTATTCTTCCTTTGTTCTCGCCAGAAGCCTTAATCTGGGAAAGAGAAAGCACTACAGTCTCTTGATGTAGTAGGAGGGATCAGAATCTATTTAAGGGCGACCGCTCAGGTTCGCAAAACACAGGTTTTGTTTGTACTGCCAGAGGGTCCAAGATATAGACAAGCAGTGTCAAGATCCACTATTTTCCAAAGGGGTTTGTCAAGTGATTGATCAAGCTTCAGCATAAAGAAGAAAATTCTTCCTTCTCATATTGAGAGCACATTCATCCAGGGTGATTAGTGTCTCTTGGGTGGTGCATCATCAGGCCTCTTTGACTCAGATCTGTAAGACCGCAACATTGGTCTTTGGTTCAGATGTTTATCCAATTTTTTTTTTTCAAATCGATATTAAAGGTCATGAGGATATTTCCTTTGGGCACAGCATACACTGCATCCTGCAGTATGAGTCCTCTGGCCTCCTGTTTCCTTGATTCTGTCTCCCCTCCTTCAGTTGCCATTGCTATGGGCCATCCCACATAGTTATTACTATGGCTCTGTGTCCCCTGATGTAAGAAAAGAAAATAGGATTTTTAAAACGGCTTACCTGTAAAATTCTTTTCTTTGCTGTACATCAGGGGACACAGAGGTCCCTCCCTTCTTCTTATACACTTTGATTGCTTGGCTACAAAACTGAGGACTCCCAGTAATGGGAGGGGTTATATGGGGGATGTTCACGCCTTAAGGGGCGTGCCAGTGTCCAGCACCTGATATGCCGCTATAACCCACAGTTATTACTATGGCTCTGTATCCCCTGATGGACATCATAGAAAAGGATTTTACAAGTAAGCGGTTTTAAAAATCCTATTTTTTGGAAGCCATTATTGGCCCGTTCATAGAACAGTTATCTGCATACAGGGCATTATTAGCAGGAGGGTACATACATACAGTATATTATAATGACATGTAATCAGCATTCTCTCCAATTGTTTCCTTAAAATTAGTCTGCTGCATCAGATGACTCTAGAAACATTTGGAGCTTTCATTTAGTCATCCATGTGCACATTGCAGTTCAATGTTGTCCTTAAATAACATATGTGAACGGTGTGTCTTTACTTTCTTTCCCCTGTGCTAGCAGTTCCCCATACTTGCCTAGCTTGTGTAAGTTTTTTTTTTTTTTTTTTTTTTTTTTTTTTTTATGGGTGATATCTTCCTCTGTTGTTGTAAAGAGATGCTTCAGTTACAGAGCTAATTTTTCATTTGAATTGGAAAATCCCTTTTAACCAAAATAATAATATGCGGGGGCTAAATATTCATGGTAGTTTCACTTCCCTTTAGTGAAATGTTAGTAGTGTTAGCAGAACTTTTTTTGTATTTTGTCACCTAACCCATTTCCTGTTCACTTGCTGCTGTTCTGCCCTGAAACATGCACCTGTCTGTGCTCTCTTGTGTAAGGTATGTGAAGATCTGTGCTTCCAGCAACCTGCACCCCACCATCACCTGGACATGTTTTGCTAGATTTCAGCATCTCTTGCTGACCTGACTCCAGGTTAGGTTTTGTTTTCCTGTCTTCTGTCTCCACTGACCTTATTCAGTGCCTGTGTGCTTCTTTCTGTTGCCATGCCTTTCTTTATTCACTTGGGTTTGTGCAGCGCCTGCTCCTGCTTTTTGTCTTTTCAGTTCTAAATTTAAACTCTGGCAAGGGAAAGGCACAAATACAGAAAGAATTAAGTAGACAAATTTGTATTAGTGTTGTGTCAAGTATTGTAAGTGCTGAACAAATATAGTACTGGCAGACATAAATAGATCTGGGCAAGTATGTTCCCCTCCCATATGTGTGCTGTTCCTTTTACTGCAGGATGTATTATTTTTCTTGCATTTTTTCTACATTAACATACATGTACCGTGATCCATGTTGTTGTTGTTGTTGTGTGGGTTTTTTTTTTTTTTTTTTAATAACTCTTGTTTAACTCGCATGACCACCAGTATCTTTCTTTGGCTTCTTTTAGGTTAGGTGGCTGGTCACTAATCGTCATCCTTCTGACTCTCACTTATTTACTGTCTATGGACACAGTGACAGATCAGAGGGCAGACAATGCTGCAAATTTGGAAGGGGTAGCCTAGTGTTGGCCCTTGACAGTAAAAAGGAGGTTAATGGCAGCACTGGCAGGATCAGCTGGTAAATACGTGTAAATGATGGCACTGTTAATAATGGCAGGCTTATGTTGTGTAATAAAAGCATACTCCTTATTTCACAAAACTTTGCAAATTGCCTGGAGTTGCATTTATTTTAATTTTTTTTCTTAATTAGTTTTATTATCAGAGTTGTCTACCTACTGTTTAGTACTGCTTGACCAAGTTTTTACACATTGTATTGCAAATTCTAGCGTTCACCTGGTTTAAACTGGCAGATTATACACGGTAAGGCCTCATTCACACTGGCAGTGTCAAACCATTTTTATATATTTATGGTACCGTTCCGGAATCTGATTAGAAACAATAAACCCACATTAAAGCAGGAACATATAAACCTTGTTGCCTGACCTACAGCCAGTGGTCTTTTTAGGTGCTAATGCTAGCCAGTTTGGAAAGATCTATTCTTTAGAGCAGTTTTGGTTATTTTTTGCACACCGTCTTACCGGTTTCCTGTGCTGCCCACCCCTTTTTTTCTCTTTTTATGTTTTTATTTATTTCTCTAATCTTCTACATTCAGTTTTGCTGAGAAATGTATCAAATGTGGCACAAGTGATTTATTTAAGACCGTTTTAGGATGCTCAAATAAAGGGGGTGTAATAGCCATAGACTTTAGCAGTTTTTTGTAGTGTCTCTTGTTTCCCCCCCCCCCCCCCTCCCAACAACTCTAATAGCATGTTTACAGTCTATGACCATCTCCTGTTTTATGTTTGCAGCCTCTGACAGTTTTCTGTACAGTAGGTGACCGCGATATTGTGTCAATATTGTGTCAAGCGTGGGGTCCCCCCCCAAAATCCATACCAGACCCCTATCTGAGCACACAGGCCGGCCAGGAAAGGGGGTGGGGACGAGCGAGCGCCCTCCTGAACCGTACCAGGCCACGTGCCCTCAAGCACCTTGTCCCCATGTTGATGAGGACAAGGGCCTCTTCCCGACAACCCTGGCCGTTGGTTGTCGGGGTCTGCGGGCGGGGGGCTTATCGGAATCTGGGAGCCCCCTTTAAAAAGGGGGCCCCGGATCCTGGCCCCCACCCTATGTGAATGAGTATGGGGTACAATGTACCCCTACCCATTCACCTGTGAAAAAAATGTACAAAAAACACACAACACACAAGGGTTAAAATAGTTTATTGCACATCTCCGGGGGTCTTCCGTCTTCGGGGTCTTCTCGCCGGACTCCTCCGCTATCTTCGGCTAGCTCTTTTGCTAGCGGAGGAGCCTGGCTTTCTTCTTCATCGCCGCCGCCCTCTTCTTCCGACTTCGGCAGTCTTGTCCCCCTCTTTGGTTCTTCTTGCCGGGCTACCGATTCTTCTTCCAGCTCTTTTACTAGCGGTGGCCCGGTCTTCTGTCGCCGCCGCCTTCCGTTCTTTTTCTTCTTCTGGAGCTGTTGACTCGACGCTCTCTCCGGCCGCAATGCCAGGGACGCGGTGCGCGGCGACTTATATAGGGACAAGGGGCGGGGTCACCGGTTGATGTCACATGGTGACCCTGCCCCCTTACGATGTCACAGTCCCGGAGGATGCTGGGACTGTGACATCGTAAGGGGGTGGGGTCACCATGTGAAATCAACCGGTGACCCCGCCCCTTGTTCCTATATAAGTCGCCACGCACAGCGTCCCTGGCATTGCGGCCGGAGAGAGCGTCGAGTCAACATCTCCAGAAGAAGAAGAACGGAAGGCAGCGGCGACAGAAGACCGGGCCACTGCTAGTAAAAGAGCTGGAAGAAGAAGCGGTAGCCCGGCAAGAAGAACCGAAGAGGGGGACAAGACCCCCGAAGTCGGAAGAAGAGGGCGGCGGCGACGAAGAAGAAAGCCAGGCTCCTCCGCTAGCAGAAGATAGCGGAGGAGTCCGGCGAGAAGACCCCCGAAGACGGAAGACCCCCGGAGCTGTGCAATAAACTATTTTAACCCTTGTGTGTTGTTTTTTGTACATTTTTTTCACAGGTGAATGGGTAGGGGTACATTGTACCCCATACTCATTCAGATAGGGTGGGGAGCTGGGATCTGGGGCCCCCTTATTAAAGCCCCCCGCCCGCAGACCCCGACAACCAACGGCCAGGGTTGTCGGGAAGAGGCCCTTGTCCTCATCAACATGGGGACAAAGTGCTTTAGGGTGGGGGGGCTCGGGGGGGGGGGGGGCGCTCGCTCGTCCCCACCTCCTTTCCTGGCCGGCCGGGCTGCGTGCTCGGTTAGGGGTCTGGTATGGATTTTGGGGGGTCCCCACACCGTTTTTTTAAGCGAAGGGGATTCCCCTTAAAATCCCTACCGGACCTAAGGGCCTGGTATGCCCCCGAGAAGGCATGCGGGCTTCATGAGTGAGGCGACATTATCGTCTCGCTCTGGCTGCTATAGGAAAATGACATTTTCCTATTGCAGCCAGCGCAACGGTATCACGCTGGTTAGAGGAGCCTGTCGCTGGGAACCAGCTCGATACTGTCGCGCTGGAAACACAATATCCGCGGCACCTACTGTAGCATTACATTTACTTAATATTAGAGCTGCACAATTCTGGGCAAAATGAGAATCACAATTTTTTTGCTTAGAATAAAGATCACGATTCTTGCGACATAAAATCTTTCACATTACACACAAAAAAAAGCGAACTTTTTTCTCTTTTTTTTTTTTTCTTTTTTTTTATTAATTAAAGTAATTTTTTCCAAAAAAATTGCATATGAAAGACCGCTGCACAAATACAGTGTGACATAAAATATTACAACAACCACCATTTTATTCTCTAGGGTGTCTACTAAATAAATACAAATGTCAGAAAAAGGTTTAGTGTTTAACCACTTCCCACCCGGCCAATGCATATATACGGCCGGGTGGGAGCCGTCTACTCCTGATGGGACGTTCAGGAACGTCATTCAGGAGTAGCGGGATCGCGTGCCCGCGCAGCGGCGCGATCCCGATGTGCTCGTGTCACCCGGACACGGCACATCTCAGATCGGCAGGAGGGCTCTGTGATTTGCCCTCCTGATCACATGACGGCCGTGTCCAATCACGGCCGTCATGTGATGTAAACAAACAGCCGGTTGCTAGGCAATCGGCTCTCCTCTCCTCACACGGAAGTCACCGCTGAGGAGAGGAGAGCAGAACGCTGCAGCCGGCTGATGATCAGTGAGTATGGGCTGCTTTTTACAGCTTTTTACTCACTGATCATCAGTGTAGTGTAAACACACAACACACCACACAGTACAAACACAGTCCCCACATATGTCCCCAAAACACACATGTCCCCAAAACATACATGTCCCCAAATAATAAAAACACATGTCCCTAATAATAATAAAAACATGTCCCCCACATATGTCCCACTAAAATCACATGTCCCAATGATTATCTGCACACATATGTACGTGATCACCTGCACACATATGTACATGATCATTTGCGTACATATGTCCGTGATCACACAAACCAATTATTATACACTTAACGGAATTTTTTTTACCAAAAACATGTAGCAGAATACATTTTGGCTTAAATTTATGACAAAATTTGATTTTATTGGATTTCTTTTCAAATAGAAAAAAGAAAATATTGTTTTTTTTCCAAATTTCCGCTTTTTTTGCGCTTATATCGCAAAAAAAAAAAAACGGAGTCGTGAATAAATAACACCAAAATAAAGCTCTATTTGTGCGAACAAAATGATAACAATTTCATTTGGGTACAGTGTAGCATGACCGCGCAATTGTCACTGAAAGCGCTAGAGCGCTAAAAGCTGAAAATTGGGCTGGGAAGGAAGGGGGTGAAAGTGCCCTGTATTGTAGTGGTTAAGTAGTTAAACTTTTTTGAATTGCACAAAGTCTATTCCATTGACAAATTATTACAATGTTTATACTTAAGTTCAACTGATAAAGAATGTTTTGATTCTTGGCAGACTGACAGTTTTTCTCTTCCTTTCTTTTTGAGGGCTGTGTTTCAGAAGAGCAGAGAGAATTCTTTGCATAGAAAAAATTGTGAAACACTTTAGTAAAGATCACGATAACGATTCTTGACGATTAATTGGGCAGCTCTACTTAATGTAATGCTCCGCCCTTTGGCAATGTCAGGGGCTACACTTAAGGCCCTGTATATCAAGTAAATTGACCACCGCTGATATGAATGCAGGAAAAAGTCAACTGGGACACTTAAAAGTTGTTTATCTTACTAGGTATCTCTTCCTGTGTTTAGCAAAACTAAACGCAGGAGTGATAGTGTGTATGAGGCCTAAACTACTGTCTTCCTTTATACTTTCAGGACTGTTTGTTATAGCGTTTAATTGATATCTATTTGTGCTTTTCTGAAATGATGTTCTCATTTTTCCTCTCTTCCTGTCTCCCCCTCCTTTCTCTAGTATATGAATACCCATACAGTTCTGTTGTCACTAGTTAACTCTGTTGTCCTTTTAGTGCTGTGACTGCTGACTGACCTGCTGTCATCACTGAATCTCCTTGTTTACCTCAGTCACTAGGATACAAGATGTCGTATTTTGGGGACCATTTTTGGGTAAGAATAGATGCATCTTTACATTATGGACACTCATCCATTCTTTACTCCACCTTTCCTCAAAAGTATTATCTTCACGTATCTTTTTGCTTTTTACTATACTATATTTTACTTTATGTACATTGTTTTTATATGCTTCAGCTGTTATTCCTTTTCTTTCAGGTTTTATCAGGTAGCTATAAATGTAGTAATATTCCTAATATTCTATAGGCAGTAGTATCTAAAGCATGTGCACATCTGTTAACCTATTTTAAAAAACATAGTATGTTTTTAGCGTTGGGAATGGTTTTAAAATAAAGAAATTACTTTTACAATGTGGCAAAAAATGATACTATAGTGGATTTGCAAAGGAGCTTCCTAATTTGTGATATGTTCTTTAAGGTTAGTGGAGGAGCACATATTTTGGAGATGTACCAATTAGGTAAATCATTTCTGAAGTTACTGTTTTTTAGGTATTTATTTTTTTAATTAATCCCCTGTAAGTATTTTTTCTTTTTGTATTTTAAGCAGTTTACATACAAATATCAATATGTATTCTCTCCCACACGCTTACTCAGGGATGTATGTCTGTTATTTATATACAACCCTCAAACGCCTTAGCAATCTCTTCTTTTCAAGTGTTGAAACTGGTGGGGGTGAGCCAATGCGAGGGAGGAGGCAGCAAGCTGTTTATTTTTTCTATTAAACGTTTCAGTAATCGTGGTGTTTATAGCATATCGGTAATGTAAAAATGTTTAATACTTACATTTTATCATTTGTCTGGGGGAAGGGATGATATATTTCTAAAGATATAGGGAACCATGTAACTTTAAGGGAGGGGGGTAAAATAATAGAATACAGTATAGTTTTCTGAGGGACCCGATAGGTTCCCTTTCAGAAAAGCTTTGATCCTTTTTGTGAAATATTTCTCACAAATCTTAAACTGTTTGCAACTTTCATTCAGTAAAGGTCTCTAGTTTTTTCAGGGATAAAGGAGATGGAAATGAATTTACCCTACATTTCATGAAATCTGGGGAGGCCATGGAAGTTCTATGACTTCATTATGGTTGTAATGAAACAAATTGCAAATTTTTTGTTTTGCAGTGCTGTCAGGATTAGAAATGTGTTCACCTTGTCCTCTAGAATAGCCTCCTAGTCCTTGACTATTCTGTGATCACGCAAAGCAGCCATTAGACCCAATTACTGAGCACATGAATGTTTGCAGGCACTTTAAATGTCTAGTGTAAAATTCCTGGCGTTTTTCTGCGACCAGGAACCACAGCGGGTCCAGACAGCCCGCCATACAAGTTGATGGCTGTAGTCAAGTAAACCCTGATGAATCTGTTAGTACAGCCTCTATCAAAAACTGCACGGAGAACCAAAGAGGAAAACCTGTGGGGGGGATGCAGGGAAATAAGTGGGCACCCAAAGGACATATCATGCAGCACCCCCCCACCTCATGTCACATGTCCCAGAAGACTATGGGGATCATTTGCAAAGCACAGCGCAACTAGCACATGTGCAGAGGGCAGCTGGCCATGAAGCCGAATGTTGCACAGTCGGCTGCCCACAGTTAGGATGTCAGTGTTGGGAACCCAGGGGCTAGTGAGAAACGCATTTCTACAACATTAATTCCAGAGGCTGTAAATGGTTTCTAACATGCACAGCACTTATTTATTTCTTTGGGAAACCAATCATGAACTGCTGGGGAAGACACCCCCTGCATAAGTTTGCACTGTCCATCTTCCAGTCCATTTTGATTCCAGACAACCACCAAGGAAATCAAAATGCACATCTTGAGGCATCCCTTTTACCTGGCCAAGTAACATGCTTACTTTTACCAGAATCCCAAACAGCAGCACATACTTGCCTTGCCTTTTGCTCCTGTGCTATTCTTTTTTTAGCTGCAGAGGGCAAAGACAGATACCCAGTTCATCTGGGCATGGGAAAGCATGTGGCTCACACCCTTTTCTCCCACATGGCAGCACTTTTGTATGGCAATTTATTTTATAAAACCCAAGTTAACAAATCTATTATCTTGTAGCCACTGGTACTTACATTAGTGCATGCTTGTTAAAGCTGGTCTTCATGCTTCATTTAACTTTTAAGTAGTTCATTTGGACCAAGCTAGTCTAAAGAAACTATTTACTTTACTAATCATTGCAGTGCCTGTGAGCACTGTATAGGCTGTATGAAGCCTCAGCTACATACAGTATACAATGCTGTGCTTTGGCAATGGGACAAGAACTTCTCATCCATCTCCGAAGAACAAAACCAAGTCTGGCTGAGCTATGCTCAGCCTTTCACAGGGAGCTTTGTGTTCTATGAATGATTACAAAGCTTCCTCCTATTGGCTGAGGCAGAGTTCATGACATCATCAACCCACCTCTCTGCCCTAGCCAGTGGAAAGAAATGTATTTCTTCATAGATTACAAAGTTCACTGTGAAAGGCGGAGTGCCACTCGGAGCCCCATTCAATTTTGTTCCAGGAGTGGGTCTTAAGTTCTCATCTCTCTGTCAGAAGACAATGCAGTAAACTGTACATAACTGATTCTACATGCAATCCATACAGGTAATTTGAACCAGCTTACAAACTATTTAAAGTTAAATAAAACCTGGAGATCTGCTGTAAGGTTGCTGCTGTGTTGTGTTCTTTCAAAAGCTGACTTTTTCCTTTTTGTGATGGCTAAATTCACTAGCAGGGTCCCCATGGAGGCCTATCATAGCCACCTCAACATGTGCGCTCCCCCACCTGGGACTACAGATAAACGTCAAGCTCCTCTGTATGCTGACACGCACAGGTAGCTAAGTGTGGCTGTTGTAGAAAGACATGTGATATGTGTACACACCTTTTGGAACATGTAGTCCCGGTGGCGAGGATCAAGGAAAGAGTGGCCATTCCTCAAAGTTGGGAGAAATGCTACACCCAAAAGATGAAGCTAGGTAAATCTGAGTAAGCTAAATCGTACGTTCAGGCTTGAGTCACACTTGTGCGAATTGGATGTGGGTTTCCCCGTATCCAATTTGCACGACAGGAGATTGTAACCGTCTCTCAATGGAGCCGGTTGACACATCTCCATGGCGGCTCCGGAGTGAGTTGCACAGGGGTCTTGTTTCTTTGGCTCCCTTTCAGGTCCAAATTTGGGCCTGAAATGGAGAACAGGGACTCACCGGGCCCCTGCTGTCAGCCATATCGGTATTAATGTGAACCCAGCCTTAAGGGTTGCTTGCAAATGAATGATTTTACTTATATTATTGTATGTAATGCATTTAAATATAGGGGTGTTTTTTAAAACAATGGTCTAATACTACTTTAATACTTTTATCATTGTCTTTTTTTTTATTTTTTTATTTGGGTAGAGCAAATACAATTAGTTTCACCTAGCCAAGGGGTGAGGTACATTTTTAATTATACAATCCAATTTTTGCCAATGACCGTTTTTATCAACTCTTATTTGAAGCATGCTAAAGGCCATCCATGTAAATATCTGAGAGAGGCAATGTGATCAATTTACCTTAATAGTGGAACTGGTGTGTGGATCCTCGCTTTCTCTCCTTGTAATCTTTTATACCTCTAGAAAATGTTTCAAGATTCTTTACTTTTTTCATTAGATATGACACTGGACATCAGGCATTTGGGTATCTGTGCAACAATAGCCATAGCTGCCCTAATGCCTAGTACACACAATCAGAAGATTGTTTACCAGAAATCGGTTTTCAAAGCTAATCTGATCGTTGAAACACAGCTTTTCAAGAACCGATCACAACAGGTCATCCAACAATATCCAAAGGGACAAGCGTGAACTTTTTTCTCATACGATACCAGATCATATGATTTTCATTTAATCAGTACAGTATTAGTCTGTAAAAAAAAAAATAAAAAAATAAAAAGGAAGAGCAAGACTTCGCATTCTCTGAAACTAAAGGATACATTACAATACAATACATTACAACACATGACATCACTTCCCAAGTTGTATTCTGTCGTATGAGAATATTCGTAACTTTAGTAACCTTTTCATTTTCGGTATGAGACTAGTATGCAACAAAAATGGATGCCCAGTTGTCCGATAATCTCATTGTGTACACGAGACATAAGGCTGTAGGTCTTATTGCAATTGTACTTTGTAGGTGGCTTCAGGTTCCATATTTTGTATAAATAGTCAGAGTCCTTTTAAGCTTACATGCTGGCATTTTTTTTTTTTTTCTTATGGAATACATTTATAGTTATATTCACTTTTTTTTTTTTTTTTTTTTTTATACAGAGTTGTCGGTATATGTAATGGAATTTGATGGGGCAAAATACAGTGGATATAAAAGGTCCACAAGCCCCTGTAAAAATGGCAGTTTTTTTGGATGTAAAGAAATCAGACCAAGATAATTATTTTTTTTTTTTTGCGGGGTGACCTGTGCACAGGAGATGCCCTCGCAATCTGACAAATTTAGAGCACTTTTACAAGGAAGAGCGTGGGCAAAGATTTCCAAGGCAAGATGTGCCATGCTGATCGACCCCCCTACCCCAAAAGACTGAGGGCCGAGTCACACCAGAGAAACACAGCCTGGATATGTTCCTGCATGCACGTTTTTCATGCGTTTTGGTTGTGTTTCCTGTTTTCATTGTTTGTTTTTTTTCTGTATTGTTTTGGTGCATTTTTCCACCTTCCAGTACAGTTCTGTGCAGAACAAAATGCAGCGTGTTCTGCTTTTTTTTCTCTGCGCTGGAACTGACTGCACTGGTGTAAACTAGCCCATTCTTTCTGTCCATGCTAGGCCAAACTAGGCTATTGGACTACATCTGATGTGAATCAGCTTTGGATGCTGTCATATAAAACCAAATGGTGCTTCAACAAGGTATTCATTTTAAGGGTGTGCATTTTTATGCAACCCCATTATTCGCTTGCCAACCAGCGACTTTCTTGGGCTCTCCTGCCCCGTCAACTGATCGGAGAGCTGAGCAAAGCCCGGAACAGCTTTTGATCGGCTCTTGGCTATGGTAATCCTGAAGACCTGACATCACTTCCAGTTTATCCGGTTGTCAAAGACGCCATTTCAAAAAAAATCAAAAGCACCAGAAAACTGCGATCTTGGGGAGATCAAATGCTTTTCAGGGGAGAGGAGGAATTTGGAGTCTTATTAGACCCCATATCTCTCCATAAAGACTACCTGTCACATGCCTATTGTTGTCACAAGTAGGTTTACAAAAATTAAAGCAACAGTGTAAAAACAAAAAAAACAAAAAAATGAAAGTGCCCCCGCCCCCCCCCCCCCCCCCATATTTTTACGCAAGGACTGTCGCTCACACAAATGGCAATTGTCCCATATGTTTGAAGTATCAGCGTGAACGTTAGATCATGGGCAGTAATTCTAGCACTAGACTTCCTCGGTACATCTAAAGTGGTAACCTGTAAAGACTTTTAACCACTTGCCAACTGGGCCAATTCTGACACTTTTCTCCTACATGTAAAAATCGACTTTTTTTTTTTTTACTAGAAAATTACTTAGAACCCCCAACTATTATATTTTTTAGCATTGGCCTAAAAAAAAAAAAAAAAAAAAAACTTTATTGCACACAATATTATTATGCACGCAGAGTAAATGGATACCTACGATAACATTTCACTCTTTAAAATTGCAGCAAACTACAGTAGTTAAAATTCTCCATAGGCGACACTGTAAATGTCTTTACAGCTTATCAGTTTAGAGATATACACAGAAGGTCTAGTGCTAGAATTATTGCTCTTGCTACGTGACAATACCTCAGGTGTGGTCCGATCACAGTTTGCGTGTGGGAGTAATGTACGTGTTGCTTTAAATTTTTTTTTGGGATTATCCAAACTGTTATATATATTTATTTATTTTGTATTAACTTTATTCCTATCACAAGGGATAAACAACATCCCTTGTGGCAGCATGGGCGCATGACAGGTGCTCTTTTGGTGGAAAGATCTGGAGTCTATTCAACTCCACATCTATCCTCTGGCCCCCAAGGCAGCCAATCATACAGAGATTGGTCTGCTCGGCTGCTTCCCTAGCAAGTAAAGGCCAGGTAAACAGGCGGAACCGAAAGTGACAACATACTTGTTGCTTGCGGAGTCACAGGGAGGAACAACGTCAGCCATCACCGACTGGTCACATTGCACTTGGGCTCTGCGATCAGATGGCAGAGTCCAGGAAAGGCGATCGCTTCTGCGGGAGGGGGAGGGGCCCCCTTCCGCCATCCGTAGAAGTGATCGAGTGGCTGTTTAGCCACTCCATTTACTTCTGCACTACAGGGAATTGTCGGATGAAAATGATAATCTTGGTATAACCACTGCAAACCAAGACTGTCCATGGACCTCCTACAGGTTGGCAAGTGGTTAAATCGTCGCGCGTGGATAGTTTGTCGCCATTGCACAGGTGTATACCATTTTAAAGCAGAGTTCCACCCAAAAGTGGAACTTCTACTTTAAGCACTCCTTACCCTTTTACGTGTCACATTTTTCATGTTGTCTTTTTTTTTTTTTTTTTTTGGAGGGGACAGGTACCTGTCAAAACTAGCCTAGGCGGCTCGAGCGAGAGCAGAGGTTCTTCTTCCCCCTCTCTCCCTGCAATTTAAACAATGAGAAAGGTCTAGTGTCACCAGTGACACACCTCCACCCCTATTATAACATATATACAAAAAGGATCGCCCTGGGACTTTATATAAAGTGAGCACAGTTAGCCACTGAGTAACAAAAGTAGATACAGTGAAATTATTTATTGAAAAATCAATATACATACATGAATCATAAGAGTATTAGCTCAGCCAATAAGTTGTACATGTTAAAATGGTATATATGCATATACAGGCATCAAAGAGACCTGACATGTTTTGCAAGACCAATTGCTCGCTCTTCAGGGGACGATGCGGATAGTTTGTATCTAGAATAGACAAAAAAATGTATCACAGTGGTGAATATCAAGATCTGCAATCTTCTGCGACACGTCACAGGTCCCAGAAGATTGGCCGGCCATTGAAGAGGTGCAGCGCAATTTACGCATTCGCAGTCCGCACCTAGCTGTGAAGCCACAAGCTTGTGGCAGCCAGGTGCCCACACTCGCAATGCCGGCGCCAGAGAGCGAGCTGTGGGTTCAGGCGGCCGCATCGCTGGACCGTGGGACAGGCGAGTGTGTATTTATTAAAAGTCAGCAGCTAAACTTTTTGTAGCTGCTGACTTTTAGGCTCGGTTCACACTGCATGCCGATGCTGCACACAGTAGGGATCCTGTGCATCCTGGTTCAGTTTCAGGTCCGATTTCAGCCTTTAATTTTGGGCTGAATTGGGACCTAAAACAGACCAAAAGACACACAGGGCTCCTGTGTAAATTCGCATCTAAAGCTATGTGAACTGGCTCCATAGATCTCCTTCTATTGCGAATTGGATGCGGAGATTCGGAATCCAATTCCCAATAGTGTGAACCCGGCCTTAATCAACTCAAAAACGTCTGGAACACCACTTTAGAGCATTAAATGTTTGGTATCTTATATATTACAAAAATTGGGTTATATATTGTATTTTTAATTTTATTGCAAAAAAAAAAAAGTATATTTTCTCTCAAAAATTGCATTTGAAAAACCTCTGCACAAATGCAGTGCTAAATAAAATTTAAAAAAAATTGTTGACGTAAAAACTTATGGTTTAGGGCCTCTGCTTAAAAAAAAAAATATATATATATATATGTTTGTGGGTTCTAAGTAATTTTCTAGCAAAAAATACAGATTTTTGCATGTAAACAAAGTGCCAGAAAATGTCTGTTCAGGAAGTGGTTATTTTAAAGCAGCGCTCCACCCAAAAGTGGAACCTCCGCTTACCTGCTTCCTTTCCCCCTGCGGGGCCATATTGGGCACCTTTCGGGGGGGGGGATGGGGAACGGGTACCTGTTTTTTTTCTGGGAGACAATGCAGCGGAGTCGCAGTTCGACTTTTTTTCCCCCAGGCGGAACACCGCTTTAAGTCATTCCCCTTTAGGCCCCTTTCACACGACTTGTCCTGTGACTTTGGTCTGCAAAGTTGCATGACAAGTCGTACCCCATGATTTCCACCGAGTACCATTCATATCTGTGCGACTTCAAAGTAGTCCCTGTACTACTTTGGTCTGACTTTGATTACACAGGCATTCCCTGAAATCATATCAAAATCTCATCCAAATTGTAAAATTGTCATGGCAGTGTGAAAGGGGGCTCAAATATTTCAGATGGGTTTTTATTTGATTTGCACAGACTTTGGGTCATTTTTAAATTTGAAAAAAATTCCAAAGTGATTTATCTTGGTCTGATTTTTTATTTTTATTTTTTATTATCATTATTTGTTCCCTCTCAAAAAAAACTGGCATTTTCACAGGGGAGTTGTAAACCTTTTATATCCACTGTAGCTGATCATGTGAATCACATTCTGATTGTATGATCTCGAAGCTATAAATTATTAATCTTATAAACAAGAGTGGTCAGAAAGATCTCCTCCAGTCTTTTTTTTACTGTATAAGCTAACCTTTCTATGCATGAACAAATAGAGCTTTGTGCAGGTTAAAGACTGATTCTGATGGTCATGTATATTTTTTCACATTCTCCAACTATACAACAACCGTGCAACAGTATATGACTTTTGTGAATACCTTTTTGATTAAGGGAGCAGCCCCAGCATCTCTGTATTGGGTGTATCAGCCAAGTCTTTCTTCGCTTTCTCTTTTAAGAGAAGTATGTTTGTTTTTTTTCTTTGGATATTCATAGTTATCTAGGTGGATGCAGGCATCAAAACGATGCTGCAGCTGTCCCCTGGCGTCTCTACACTGAGAACCGAGCGATGGTTTGGTTCTCACCTCCCTGAGTGGAGAGCTGCTGCCTGTCAGTCAGCATCACTCCAGCACTGCTCCTCCATGCTTATTGGATCACTGTGCTGTGGACGGGCAGGGATCGGCTTGCTGAGACTGCCATCAGTCCAGGCAGATGGCGGATCCAGACTTCCCAAGTTGGGATGACGCGGTGCCTCAACTGATTGCAGTGACATCAGTGGAGAGTGGACTCCAGACTGCTCTGCGCTGAAAACGGGTCACAGGAATGCAAAACAAATTGCACTCCTTTGACCCTTAGTAGAAGCCCAGCCTAAAAAGCTCAGGCTGGACTTCTCCTTTTTAAAGCTTAGCTCCAGGAAACATGAAAGTTCTTTGTACAGAGGAACTTCTAGTGGGAGAGAAAAAAGTAGCACAAGGAACCAGTCAATCAATTTGCTGAGAAGGAAAATACTGATGGAGAGCAGTCACAGATGAGCTCATCACTGTGCTGCTTCTCCTTTACTGTCTATTTGCAGGCTGGTGCAGGTCCATGACAGCTTGGGCTAAGGCCTGATTCACATTTGTGCAAGTTGCAGTTTGCATATTTGCAGGTGCATTTTTCATCTTTTTTAATACACCATTGAAGTCTATGGAACCAAAAACCAGAAAAAAAACCCTGGCCCTTTCCATAAAATGCACAGCGGGTGAACTACATCCATAGGAAACCATGTTAAATAGACTATAGTGTGTCTGTGCGAAATGGAAAATGCACAAAAAAATGCATAGTTGTGAATGAAGCCTTAGAGGAAATGGGATGATTGATGCTGGCCATAATTCAGTGCAGGAGATGGAAACCATCTAGATGTGGAAAGAGGTGTTACCAAAAGCTGCTATTCCTTTTTTACGTTATGAGCTTGGGGTTATTTTTTTATTTTAATGCTTTAAAGATCATAAATAAAGATCAGTCATAAAAGAAATGCAAAAGCTGCCATTGTTGACCTCTCCATATTAGCTGCCTGGCTGTTATGCAACCCTACTTCTTCAATAATATGAAACCCTAACCCAGAACAGGTATGCAGATACAGAATTCTGACTTTTCAACTCTCCATACTTGCATAAAACCGTTGGTGTACATTCACCTTTTCAGAAAAAATTAAAAGGTGAATGAATAATCCTACAAATTACCCTATAACCCCCCCAGTCCCTGCCATACCTACCTCCAAGGATGATGAGTTGTTGGTGCCCATGTAGCCAAAGTAGAGGTCTGGTTTGCTTTTCTCCCCCTCTTTCTGCAGTGCTTCCGGGACAGATCAAAGCCATTATCTGGCACTGACCAATCAGAGTTGCTTTGATCCATCCTGGAAGCCCTGCCCAAAGGAGGGGAGATGGTATTTCAAATCCCTGGATGCTGAGAGCTCATCACTGATGGAGGCAAGTACAGCAGGGACCGGTGGGGGGAAGGGGAAATAGAGAGTGTACAGTGTTCATCTTTTTCTTTTTCTTTTTTTATTCTGAAAAGGTGAACTAACCCTTTAAAGCCAGAAGGTCAGCATAAGGGACAAGGCACAAATGTATCTGCATTTTAGGAAGGAGGTCACAATTGGAATTCCTCATATTCCCCTCGACAGGTTTAATTTAAAATGTAACTTTACATTTAGATCTGCTGTAACTAATTTACCACCATTGACCAAAAAAGGATGAATTCAGTGTCACGCGTTCGGATCACTGGGTTATTCCTTTGTTTTATTTTGCTTGTTTAGCTAGACTACAATGTGGTGTGTACACTGCAGTTTCCAGGATGCTATGGAATTTACTGCACTTTTGCATTGTATTAAAGACACACGTATGTAATGGAAAATGGTTAACTTAATATTGTACAAGTATACACTTTTCACAGTATTGCTAGAGCACCATTCTTAATGTGTGTGCAATGTCCTTTCAGTGCAAGTTCTTTGACGCTATTCACTTATCATTGCTTCCATTCTTTTACATAAAATGCCAGACCATTGCTAATTTGATTTCCTACTTCCTGTGTATCCAGATGTCTCCGGAACTTAATGATATCAATGCACAGAACTTATTTCCAGAACCCTCCTACACCAATCTCCATACTTCAGCTGTTTGCTGCAGACTTAACCCTTGTGCATCACATAATAGTCACTTGTTCCACCTAGTTTAATTTGGTCTCAAATTTGCATTATTTTGGTTTGGCGTTACTGTAAAGCTCTGCTGGCTTAGGAGGCAAAGGAATTTAACAATTAAATTAATTGTAATTTTACTATTTTCTTGATTTTGGTGATTTGCTACTTACAGTTGATGGCTTCATTTATTATCAGCAAACTTCTGTTTATTTTGACCTGGGGCAGCCCATTGGCGGTGTACATGTGTGCATTTTCATCTTGATAAGTACACAAGAGTATCTACTGTATATTGTACATGACACGAGTATTTAATAAACATTTGTATTTGAAAAAAAATACTTTTTATAGATTTTTTTTTTTTCCTGCATAAATTTTGTAACTTTTCTCAGCCAATGTAAATGTGCATGAAAAAATATATTATAAAACCAAGCTATCTTTTGTATAAGAAAGTGTCTACTGGGTTTGAGAGCCCCTTCAAACCACATACGGTGGACTGCGTTGCTCAGTGAGGGCCCAGTGCAAAAACAATCCAACATCCATTGCATAAAGTGGTTGTAAAGTCAGGTTTGTTATCTTATTGCATTCTTTGCATTAAGATTAAAAAAATCTTCTGTGTGCAGCAGCCACCCCAGCACCTCCTAATACAGGAGTAGGCAACCTCGGGCCCTCCAGCTGTTTTGAAACTACAAGTCCCATGAGACATTGCAAGGCTCTTAACAGTCACATGCATGACTCCTGAAGGCAGAGGCATGATGGGATTTGTAGTTTCACCACAGCTGGAGGGCCGAGGTTGCCTACCCCTGCCCTAATACTTACCTGAGCCCATCTTGATCCAGCAATGTTGCAGGAGTGTCTCAGCTGCCCGGGACTCTACCCCTTAATTGGCTGAGATGGCAGCATGGTGCCATTGGCTCCCATTGCTGTCAATCAAGAGAGAAGGGGCAGGGCCAAACCGCGGCTCCGTGTCTGAATGGACACAGAGCCTTGGCTGCTTGCTGTGGGGGCACTCGGTGGGGGGGAGGGGCCAGAAGCGCCAGCGAGGGGGCCCATGAAGAGGGCGATCTGGGCTGCTCTGTGAAAAACTATTGTACAGATCAGGCAAGTATAACATGTTTGTTATTTGTAAAGGGAAAAAAATAGAATTTAGTATCGCTTTAAAATAGGCTAAGTTGCATTGGTATGCACTTGGTGAAAATGTAAAGAAAAAAAAAAAATGCACAATGCAGCGGTAAAAAATGAATGCTGGTGCATGTCAATTCAAGTGCATTTAGCACATATCAATGTGTACTTAAACCAAAGAAAGTAGTATCTGATCTGAATGATCATATAAAATTCTTAGAGCCCATTCACACAGGGGCAACACGACTTGTAGGTGACTTGAGTCAGGCAACTTGGACACGACTTGAGTTAAGATCACAGCGCGACTTGGGACGGCTTCAAAACGACTTGTGATGACTTCAAGCCCGACTTGGGACGACTTACAAGTCGCCCCAGGCCAGGCAACTTTTGCCGAGGCCAAGCAGAGAATGAGCTCAAGGGGGAACTCCACGGCAAATTTCTGAAAAAAATTTGGCGTGGGTTCCCCCTCCGAGAGCATACCAGGCCCTTAGGTCTGGTATGGATTCCAAGGGGAACCCCCTACGCCGAAAAAACGTCGTGGGGGTCCCTCCCAGATCCACACCAGACCCTTATCCGAGCACGCTACCCGGCCGGCCAGGAAAGGGGGTGGGGACGAGCGGGCGCCCCCCCCCTCCTGAGCCGTACCAGGCCGCGTGCCCTCAACATGGGGGGGGTGCCTCTTCCCGACAACCCTGGCCGTTGGTTGTCGGGGTCTGCGGGCGGGGGGCTTATCGGAATCCGGGAGCCCCCTTTAATAAGGGGGCCCCCGGATACCGGCCCCCCACCCTATGTGAATGAGTATGGGGTACAATGTACCCATACCCATTCACCTGTGGAAAAAAAGTACAAAAAAAAACACAACACAGGGAAAAAATATTTTATTGCACAGCTCCGGGGGTCTTCCGTCTTCGGGGGTCTTCTCGCCGGACTCCTCCGCTATCTTCTTGTAGCTCTTTTGCTAGCGGAGGAGTCCGGCTTTCTTCCTCCCCGCCGCCGGCCTCTTCTCCCGACTTCGGGGGTCTTGTCCCCCTCTTCGGTTCTTCTGCCGGGCCACCGCGCCTTCTTATAGCTCTTTTGCAGGCGGTGGCCCGGTCTTCTGTCGCCGCCGCCGCCTTCCGTTCTTCTTCTTCTTCTTCTTCTTCTTCTTCTTCTTCTTCTCCAGGAGATGTTGACACGACGCTCTCTCCGGCCACAATGCCAGGGATGCGCTCCGCTGCCACTTATATAGGGACAATGGGGCGGTGTCACATGGGTTGATGTCACATGGGTTGGTCACATGGGTTGATGTCACATGGTGACCCCGCCCCCTTACCATGTGACATCAACCCATGTGACCAACCCATGTGACATCAACCCATGTGACACCGCCCCATTGTCCCTATATAAGTGGCAGCGGAGCGCGTCCCTGGCATTGTGGCCGGAGAGAGCGTCGTGTCAACATCTCCTGGAGAAGAAGAAGAAGAAGAAGAACGGAAGGCGGCGGCGGCGACAGAAGACCGGGCCACCGCCTGCAAAAGAGCTATAAGAAGGTGCGGTGGCCCGGCAGAAGAACCGAAGAGGGGGACAAGACCCCCGAAGTCGGGAGAAGAGGCCGGCGGCGGGGAGGAAGAAAGCCGGACTCCTCCGCTAGCAAAAGAGCTACAAGAAGATAGCGGAGGAGTCCGGCGAGAAGACCCCCGAAGACGGAAGACCCCCGGAGCTGTGCAATAAAATATTTTTTCCCTGTGTTGTGTTTTTTTTTGTACTTTTTTTCCACAGGTGAATGGGTAGGGGTACATTGTACCCCATACTCATTCACATAGGGTGGGGGGCCGGTATCCGGGGGCCCCCTTATTAAAGGGGGCTCCCGGATTCCGATAAGCCCCCCGCCCGCAGACCCCGACAACCAACGGCCAGGGTTGTCGGGAAGAGGCCCTTGTCCTCATCGACATGGGGACAAGGTGCTTTGGGGTGGGGGGGCCGCACGCCCCCCCTCCCCCAAGGCACCCCCCCCCCATGTTGAGGGCACGCGGCCTGGTACGGCTCAGGAGGGGGGGGGCGCCCGCTCGTCCCCACCCCCTTTCCTGGCCGGCCGGGTAGCGTGCTCGGATAAGGGTCTGGTGTGGATCTGGGGGGGACCCCCACGCCGTTTTTTCGGCGTAGGGGGTTCCCCTTGGAATCCATACCAGACCTAAGGGCCTGGTATGCTCTCGGAGGGGGAACCCACGCCAAATTTTTTTCAGAAATTTGCCGTGGAGTTCCCCCTTCAGAGCTAATAATTCTGTCAAAGTCGCCTCCGTATAGACGGAGATCCGACTTGGAGGCGGTCTCCATTGAAATCAATGGGTACCGGTCGCCTACAAGTCGGATAGAAGTAGTACAGGAACCTTTTCTGAAGTCGGAGCGACTTCAGTAGTGTGCATTAAGACGGCTCTCATTCACTTACATTGCTTTTTAAATGTTGTCCGACCTGAGGCGACTAGGGGCGACCTGAAGTCGGATCAGGAGTTGCCCCTGTGTGAATGGGCTCTTACTGTCCCGGAGTTTTTTTTTTTTTTTACTGCACTGCTGCATTCCTTTTATTGTTTTTGCCTTGGTTCTTTCCCTATAATATATGAATTGGGGAGTATTTGGAAGATAGGGGTTTAAAGTAGGTATAACCCTAGTTGAATGACATTTGGTTTGCTAAATTGTGCATTGTGTATCATAACCGTAATTTTTTTCAAAATTACATACTTTACATCCCTTGTTTCATCTCAGTACTGCTGATCTCCTGCAACTCATTTCAGTAGATGGCGGGGATTATTTTTGCCATTGCATAATACAAAGCATCACAGCCACACTTCCGGCCACTGCCTTTGCATCATCAGGGGAAGTGGCTTGGGGGCAGTAAAATGCAGCTCAGCCATGTGGTTTTACCAACCCTCAACTGCTAGTGTAATAGAGGTCTTAGGAAAACTTTGTGCTAATCTGGTATTTATAAATTCATATGGTGGATGAAGGTATTGGTGCCCATTCACACATTAGCAACCTTTGAATGACATCAAAGTATAAAAAGACCGTTCAGTACTGTAACTCATTTCAAGCTTTTCCAGCTGGATAATCTCCAAGGAAGAGCAGAAATGCATCGGAAAAAAAATTGCTATCCTTTTTATAAAGCAGATTCAGAAATGAAGCAATTCATAGGTAACAAAGCACCACATGAACCGCATTGGTTATTATATAACTTCCAACCACCAGGGGTCCTTTTCTTGCAACTACCATGCTTTACAGAATCACTCTGTAGCTTGTAAGGTTCCAACCCTGTCTGATAAAAGGCTCTGCTCAAACGTGTTTTGTCAGTGACAACTTTTTCAAGAATACCTTTGTTTTCACGTTTTATGTACATGAAATTTTATGGCTTGAAATTTACATGTAGAAATAGTTTCTGGGTGTTTTTTTTTTTTTTTTTTTATATATATATATATATACTATTGGCGCTGTTGTTCTGCTGATTTTATATAGCCCCAACTCCTTCTCTATGACTTTGCAAAGTAAGCTCATATGGGAACTTTAATCACTTCCAGCCCAAGCCAATTCTGGCATTCCTCGCCTACATGTAAAAATCATAATTGTTTCACTCAGAACCCCCAAACGTATATTTATTTTTAGCAGAGACCCTAGGGAATAAAATGGCAGTCATTGCAATATTTTATGTCACATTTGCATAGCAGTTTTTCCAACACAATTTTTTTTGTGGAAAAAACAAACAAACATTTACCCCAATTTTTTTTGTATAATGTGAAAGATGATGTTACGCTGAACAAATAGATTCCCAACATGTCACGCTTCAAAATTTCACACACTTGTGAAATGACGCCCAAATTTGGTACTTAAAAATCTACATAGGTGACGCTTTAAAAATGTTTACAGTTACAGAGGGGGTCTTGTGCTAGAATTATTGTTCTCACTCCAATGTTTGAGGTGATACCTCACGTGTGGTTTGTAAACATCATTTACATATGCGGACACTTCCTGCATATGCATTTGCTTCTGCGTACAAGCACGAGGGGATGGGGTTGCTTTAAAGTTTGGATTTGTTTTATTTTTAAATTTTCTCTTTATTTTTTTATTTTTTAAATCGCTTTTATTCCTATTACAAGGAATGTAAACATCCCTTGGAATAGGGGCATGACGGGTCCTCTTCAGAGAGATCTGGGGTCTATAATTTCCCACATCTCTTCTTTATTCTGGAAAGCCTGAGATTTAAAAAAAAAATCCAGCAAAAAAATTGGCAGTGTTTACATCTGCTGGCACCACATAACATCGCTTTCAGCCTCCAAGGGTCATAGAGGGGACCATCTTGTCCACGGCTGGCCCTATAGTAAAACCGCCGCTGGCGATGGATTCATTCTCCAGCTTCCCAATTGCACGGGAGAGACTGGAGAAGCATTGGTGGGAGGGGGTGGGGCGTCCCCTCCTGACAACTGTAAAAGCAATTAAGTGGCTAAACGCCCGCTAAGATGGCTTTTACATGTGAGGGATTTCCCTTCTTAAAAAAAATTAAAATAAATGATGTCTGGATGATGCCTATAACTGCAGACTTCATTCAGATATCTCCACTTCAAGTCCAGGTTGTCATATGACGTCTACCTAAGGAGAAGTGGTTAAAGGGATTCTAAAGCCTAAATATTTTTTTACATTAATGCATTCCTTGCATTATGGTAAAAAAATGTTTAGGCATTGGTTTTGGCCCCTCGACCCTCTACCTGAGCCTTCATTCAATACAGTGCTGCAGCTCTTCTCTCCCCTCACTTCTGTGTCCCACTGGCTATGCTGGGGCACTGGGAGCCATTGACGAGGGAGTGGGGGCAAGGCTGAGTCCCGTTGTCTGTGTCGATAAACACAGCAGCTGGGGCTCAGGAGTGAGCATGCACAAGTACTGGACAAAGAGGAGGAGCCAGGAGTGCCAGCGGGGCATCTGGGAAGAAGAGGTTTGGGGCTGCTCTGTGCAAGTAAGCAGGTAAGTATAGAGATGTTTTGTTTAATAAAAAAAAAAATCACTCATTCAATCCTTCTGTTTTATGTTTTTGATTGCAGTTTTTTGGCAGAAAAAAAATGCTGACTGTTCCTAAGCTCTCCTAAACTCCTGTACCAAAATGCTCTATGTCAGCTTTTTTTCTGCCAAGGGAACTGGAGTTTTTATAAGCCCAGTCTGGATGGACTTTTAGCCCTGTTCACACCAGTGTGACTTGTCTTGCGATTTGACAGTTTCAAATTGCATGATAAGTCTTACTCCATTGCTGGCAGTGGAACCGTTCATATCGCTGAGATTCAGGTCGCAATGATTATGAAAAAGGTTCTTGCACTACATTTTAGACATGGTTTTTTTTTCCCTCATTGTGACTTGCATAGACTTCTATGAAATGAAATTGGCAGTGTAAATCTCACTGATATGTGAAAATGAAATCTTGCTGAAGTAACATGCCTCCAAAGCCAAATCAGTGTGACCTTGGGCTCAGTGTAATAAATGAAACAGTGGGATGAAAAATCCTACAGAAAAGGCCTCACTTGTATCTGTGGGGTAGATTTACTAAAGCTGGTGCAGCTGTGAATGGCATGCTAGCCAATCAGTTTCTTACCTTGGCTTGTTCAATTAAAGTGGTTGTAAACCCCAGTCATGAAATTTGGAAGAAGCACATATATCTGTAGTGTATACTTATCTCTCTCCAAAGCTCTAAAGCTCTCCGCACTTGGGCAGACATTGGCCAGTTCAATAAAAAAAATGGCTGTGTAAAGCAGCCAGGCTGATGGAAGCTGGCCGAGGGTGCTTGAAAACCAGCATCTGAATGGCTCCCAATCAGAACACAACAGCTGGGGGGAGGGGTGCAAGGCTTAAGTGTCATTTCTCTCTGGTGCTTTGTTCCTCTGTTATCAACATGAGTCACTTCTGAGCCGTTTTTCCCAACACAAAATGATTGTGTGACTGGGAGGGAGCTCAGCACAGAGCTGGTCCATTCAGAAAACTGCTCTGCATGATAATTTTTTTCCTTACAGGTAAAAAATGTGCATTTATTTTTTCTTTATTGGGGGGCCTGGAAAGCATTGCACCCATGATCTGAAGATTGTGGGTGCAATGCAGGGCTCTTGCAGTATCTTTGTGTGAGCTGTTTGGCCGTACATTGTATGATCAAGCAGTTACACACTAGCAGGAAGCATCAATGAACTATCACAGCACTCAACAGTGCCGTGGTAGTTCATTGAGAACTACAAGCCGACAGCTGCTAAGGCCGCTGGACCTTGTAGTTTGCAATTCACAGATCTGTGATGTGGTTGGGTGGGTGGAGCCACACATGGCCACGTTCTTTGCAGGGGTGAAAGGTCCCCTGCTGCCTGCTACATCAGGGAGCTGGGGTGGTGTGGGAGCCGGTGGATTTAGAGCTTTGAAAATAAAACCTGGAAGCTGATCGGTTTCTATGCAGAAGTGAGCCATGAGTTTGCACTCCCCAGCTTTAGTAAATAAACCCCCATATGTCTGGTCATTGAACCAGAGAACATTTTTGCATAAGAAACAATGTTTCCTCTCCTTCTCAGTTTATTTTTCATCTAATAACCTGTATAAATAATAAACCAATCAGCCTAATCAGTGATATTCTATTTCGACAGGGTGTGGGTTATCTACCTTCTCTATTATAAAGCAATTGTTAGCTTTCAGGTTCATTATTCTGATTGAGAGGTT
This sequence comes from Lithobates pipiens, assembly GCF_037356315.1. Classification (NCBI taxonomy): domain Eukaryota; kingdom Metazoa; phylum Chordata; class Amphibia; order Anura; family Ranidae; genus Lithobates; species Lithobates pipiens. The sequence continues at coordinate 129,887,099 of NW_027507718.1, read as the reverse complement.
TTAAAATACAGAGAAGCAGAACTGCGTTTTCAATATACCTTTATTGCACTATTCTACTAATCTCTATATAATCAGACATAATCATAACTACAGTAATCTTGTTTGTAGAGGACATGATGCAATTCATTTGCTTTCCTAGTATGGTCTATGGTGAAGTAAAGGTCATTTTCCTGATCATTCATTTGATTTGCATGTGCTACATACAGTATACTAAGTATATGCTAATTGATCATATTGTAAGATGAAAATGTCCGTTGCTGTTCTAAAATGAATTGTATTTTTTCTTGTAAATGGCTGTTGATTTTAGACAAGTTATTTTGGAGAAATGTGGGCGTTAGCTGTGGCCTTGTTGGCATTCAGAGAGCTGATCTAGTAACTATGGGCGACTCGTTTTCCTGGGCAACAAGGAGTACCGCTTCAGCCCAGCACACAGGCTCCTTCTGTGCCATTTAGCTGCACACAGGCTGGCTTTGTCACCAGCCAGAGGCTAGCTCTGTCATCTGACATCCTTGCATATTGTCTGTGTTTGCAGGTGTCCTATGCAGGCTTACACATCTGTGATTCACACTGTCTTATAAGATCATACCACAGCTCGCAATCCCTCTTTCCTTCTTCCCCTGTAAGGAGCCAGGCAGATTTGATAATGGATGTACAGTACAGATTCTTACACATACAGTTATTTTGGTTTTGTGTCCCCATTTGCCATTCTGCTTCTGTTTTTCTATCTTTTTTTTTTTTTTGCGCGTGTGTGTCATCTCTCTGTTTGTCTTTATCTCTGTTTCTGTATCTCTCTTTTTATGGAATGCTGGATTCATCCCTATGATTGTACACTTTTCACCATCCTTCTTTGAGGCTAATGTGTTTGCCTTTGCTTGTAGACTGGTTTTCTTGTTTTAAGATGCATTTTCATTTTTTTCAGGGTGATAAGAACGCTGGGTTTGCTGTCTTGTACCACAACATGAAACATGGCCAGCTGTCCATCAAAGAACTGGCGGAATTTGTGCGAGAAAGGTAAGATTCCCATTTCTGTACAAACACAGGTTTATTTGCCATGACTTGATTGTCTGTTTTATATTCTGATAATTAACATGTCATTTTCTTGTTTAGTGTATCAGGTAAAATGATTTCGGAATTTTAAGTGTACATCCTCGACCCTAGCTTGTCTGAAGACTATTTACTCATAGCATGGTGCAAAAAAGCAATTTTGTCATTTACATCAGCCAGTCCCAAGTCCACTTGGACTAAACTGAATTGATTGAAGCTGATTGTTTGGTTGCTATGGGCAATTAAGCATGTATGGTCTTTACACTAATTTGCAAATTAAAAAATGAGGCGGTTACCAGCTGAAATAAATTGTGTTCCTATTTGGCACAATACTTGGATATAGGAGATGTTTTTTATTATATAGAATACTGCTTTGAACTGAATAGCCTCTTGTTAGATTTTTGTTGTTGTTATTTTTCCCTCCTTAAAATATTATGATGTCAGATTGCTGTTTGGGTTTTAAAGCGGTATTAAACCCAAAGACAAAAACTGAATATACTGCAGTTTACCAATCCTTTAATGTGGCGGTTACATTTTTCTTTTTGGCTTTTTCTTTTTTTCTTTTTTCATGTATATATAACCTGGTGATTCAGCCAGTAACCTGTCTTAAGGTGTTTTCTCTCTGGATAAAGGAGCAACGGAGCCAACCCTTGGACAGCAGCAATGTCAATCTGGGGAGAAGGTAGTGTTAGAGGTACTAGCAGATGAGCTAGACTAAGAAATTAAAGTTGAGTGCCAGTTAATACTTTTTAATTTGTACGCGCTTTTTTTCTTTTCCTTTTGCGATAGAGGTTTTACATATTGTAAATTAATAAAAGCTGGCCATTGTAAGCACCTCTGTCAATGGTAAATCATTTGTCACAAACCCCTCTCACTTTCACTGGACAGGTTGGTCTGTTAGGATGACCAGATGAAACATATAAAACTAATGCAGCCATCACACCTAAGGTTTGGAAAGCTACATTATAATACGTTTTTGTTTTTGGGTATCACTTTAAAAAAATACTGTTTTCCTCTACATATATAGCAGTGTAAAGCAACACACATCTGTAGTAACCAGATTTCATTTTTCATCAGATCAGGGACCATTCACATACATAGTGGCAATACACCTGCTCTATGTGCAGTGTGTTGGGAGTGCCTTTTTTTTTAATGGCACCCCTGTAGATTGTACAGTAGAGCCCAAAGTACAACGTAATTCACCCCAACTCTTATACATTGTAGTGGTTTGTGTTTTAAAAAAATATACAAAATTTAAGTGATCGTGTTTTTTTTTCCTTTTGTGGTGTTGATAGGCTATTCATAATGATAGCCCTGCCTTAACACAATGTGCGTTAATATACCGCAAAAGAGGGCTTCAGTGTGAATAGGCCACAAAACAGTCTTGTAAAATTGCAATTTTATTGCTATCATAGCCTCATGTTACACTGAGTTTTTTCCCTGGGAAATAAGCTGATCAGTGTTCACAAGTTGGTTGGGAGTGCAAAGACAATTTTCAACTTCATTTTAGATTGAAGGAAAGATTTGAATAGCTTGGAACATTTTGACAATACATATGTAGTTTTGTATGATGGTTCAGCCCCGTCTGAGTTAGGTCTTTGTGTGTTTTGAGGAGACAGCTGCTTCTTTCCATTGCAGGGTATTAAAATTTCCAGGATAAAACGGTAGCAGAGAAAAAAAGCATATGTTCATATTTAGCTGTGATTAACGCATCTACTAAGCCCTGTATTGCAGTATGGAAGCTGGAGCCATGGGAAATTATGTTTAAGCAGTAAATAAGCTTAACAATCTTGGCCCATGCAGGCTTGGAGCAGGTGATGAAATGTTCCCACTTTTGCCAAAGGGCTATGGGAGCTATGGTTAGTATTGCAAATAAAAAAAAAAAAAACATTTAGATAACAAACGTCACATTTTTACAGCAAACATAATTATAAATGGGTGAGGGTTATTTCTTTTTTTACTGGGTTAGGTTTTCACAGATGGCTGCCGGTAAAATGTTATGGCATGTAAACTATCAGTACTTGGGCAGAGCAGCCAGAAAATATTAGCAGAGATATCAGTATGCGGGCAGACAAGCCAAAGACTGCGATAACAGGAAGTTTTGAAACTAGTCTGGTAGGAAGCTAGTGCTGCTGCACCTTTTTCCTCAGTGCTTTTAAATTGCAATGTGTGCATCTATGCCACCTTGTGGTTATGAAGCACCATAGCCTTTACTTTAAGGTAGTCTTCCAGATCTAACACTTGAAATTAGTTAAGGTATGGTTTTTATCAGTAGTCTTGTAAGCTTTATTTTTGGGTTAATGCTTTACTCTCCCTCAAGTGGTCACAGATCATTGAAGCCTAGATTCCCATAATAATTTATATTTTTGTGTAATTCATTTTTCTATTTTTTTTTCTACTGTATTTCTATCCAACAGTTACAGCATTAAACAGAGGCACACTGCAATCTTTGGAATTCTTTGATGTTTTGCGGGCTATTTTTTTTTTTAATAAAACCTTCAGCCTGCATGTACCAATTTATTTATGTAATAATTATGTTATAGTGAACACATGATTGTGAAAACCTCTGGCAGCTGAGTACAGAAGAGTCACAATTGGGGGGGGGGGGGGGAGTAAAAAAAGAAAAAGGCTCTAGTAAAATAACAGATTCGTTTTCAAAGAAACAGAGCTGAAGAAATGATGTCCATCCTCCTATCACACTAACAACATTTCGCTTGGTACCTGATCTGTAATGGGGACCAGCTGTATCACTGGCAGCCCAATCTGACCATTGGCAACCGCACACAGTGTCGGCTGCTAGCTAAGAAAGAGAGGATATAGATTGAAGTGTTACTAATTTCACAACAGTAAAATTGGTGTGTATATGCAGCAAAGCATGCTTGTTATTAGAGATCAACCGATATGGGTTTTTCTCTGGCCGATGCCGATATTTAGAAATCGCGGCGGCCGATGGCCGATATATGATGCCGATTTTTTTTTTTTTGGGCCGATATGTTAGGCCGATTTTTTTATTTATTTTTTCCTTTTTTTTTCCCCTTCGTCTCATAAAATCTCTAAGTTGGACACCTTTCACACTGGGGCGTTTTTCAGGCGATTTTGGGCTAAAAATAGCGCCTGTAAATTGCCTTCAAAACGGCTCCCCTGCAGTCTGTGTGAAAGCCCGAGTGCTTTCACAATGAGGAAATGCCCTGGCAGGACGTTAAAAAAAAAATCCTGCAAGCAGCATCTTTGGAGAGGTGCAAACCGCTCCTCCACCACTCCTGCCCATTGAAATGAATGGTCACCACTGCTGAAGCACATGCAATGCGATTTTGCTGCAGTGCTTCACTGCCCCGCTAGCAGCCGAATAGCGGGGCTAAAATGACGGTAAATCGCTGCTAAAACTTGCAGCGTTTTACCGTCAACGCCTGCCCGATCCAGTGTGAAAGCAGCCTTAAGTGATGCAGAAAATTTCTTACACATTTATTAAACAAAACAAACCTCCAATCAGTTCACTTGTATGTATAATTTAGATTAAAAAAACAAACTATTTATTAAATACACAAAAACAGGTACTCAAAACTTTTGGACGAAAAAAAAAAGAGCTAACTTGCGTTTGAAAGACCTCTGCGCAAATACCGCATCACATAAAATATTGCAACAACCGCTATTTTATTCCCTAGGGTCTCTGCTAAAAAAAATATATATAATTTTTGGGGCTTCTGAGTGATTTTCTAGCAGAAAATACTGGATTTTTACTTGTAAGCAACAAGTGTCCGAAAAGATTTAGTCTTTTTAAATGGTTAGGGCCGGTTCACACTGCGAGGCGAGGCGAGGCGACACGGCTCGCCTCGCCTCGCTCCCGCAAGTCGTCCCCATTCAGTACTATGGAACCGTTCTGAGAGGAGCGACTCGAGTCGCTCCGACTCAGAAAAAAGGTTCCTGTACTACTTCGGGGCGACTTCGGGGGCGACTTGCATTGACTTCTATGCAGAAGTCCTCTGCAAGTCGCCGCTGACCCCCCCCTGCAAGTCGCGGCGAGGAAGTCGGAGACGCCTCGCCGCGGCTCGCAGTGTGAACCGGCCCTTAAACTGAGAACTTCTACACAGAGAGTTCAGCCCATTGAAGAAGAAACATTGTATCACTTTGATCTTTACTTGGCAGCCTGCCCAGAGAGGGGGAAAGTCCTTTACTGATGTCTTCAGGCAACATTGACTTCTATTACAGAAGTCTTTTGCAAGTCGCGCTGAACATGTAATGGCTTTTTTATCAGCACAACCGATGCCGATTAATTAAAAAATTCCAAATATCGGCCGATATATCGGTCAACCTCTACTTGTTATACTCACTATGGAACCTAAGGGGTAAATCCTCTGCATTGTGTAAAAAGGCTGTTTTGATCCTGTCTTCTCTTAGCCTCCCCGTCTTCCACTGTCCTCTAACATTCTCTGGATAGTACAGAGGCTAGGAGACAAGCTGCACATGTTCAGTTTGGTATGTATTGCTTGAGTTTTATTTCTTGGGATAGTGCATGTGATCAGCACAGGGCCAATCAGCACTGTCCAGACAGAGGGTCAGTGGTTCTGCATCCTCATAGGACAACCATGAGAGAATTGAAAACTCCTCCTACAAGCGTTAACCAGACACTGATAGAAGTCACAAGACTGCTCTAACTGCTGATAAGAAAAGGTATTTAGCCGTTTACATTTACTAAAACTATTGCATTTCCATGATTCTGTACACTGAGGGAGACCAGATATAGTGAATGCAGGGTCCTGAATTTAGTAACACTAATGTTGCTGCCCCATTGAGCATTGTGCAGGTTATTGCAAATCATCAGTATGTGTGTAGAAGGGATGCAGGAAATAATGTTGGTTTAGTAAATAAGCTTGTGCTAAATCGTCCTTGCTAATTCCAGTTGAAGATGTGCTGCTGATTGTGAGAACTTGTATAGGTTTAAACAATGACATGAACATTAAGGATCGAATTATGGAGGAGGTAGGGATATCACAGGAAATAGCATAGCGGTTAAAGGGGTCACTAACTAACAGTAAACTTTTTTCATTGTGAATTAAGTAAGGGAGGGTTTTAAGTCCTATCAGTTATTTTGTTTTTATTTTTTTATTTATTTTTTTGCAATCTGTAACCCATTGTAGAGATTTCCTTTCACTTCCTGTCCTATAGCCATAACAGAATAAGAGAAAATGTCTCCAAAGCGGGGCAAATCCCAATGTGTCACCAGAACTAGTGTCCCCATTGGACGATTTGCCCTATATCTCTGTATTGATGACAACCCAAAATTTGCGATTTCCTTTACTTTCACATTCGATGATAACAGTAAACCAGACAAAGAGTGAATCTCCCTAATGGGAGCACAGACAGCAATGACAACTGACAGGAGTTTTAATTACTCTCCACTCCAAAAAAAAAATGCCTTTAGTGACACCCTTTAACCCAACATTCATACAACAGTTGACACAAAGTTTTTGTATCTAGCAGCTTGCTTAGGGATGTTTAAGAGGGGGAGGAGCCAGAAGTGCTGCCGGGGGACCCTGGAAGAGGAGGATCAGGGCTGCTCCATTGCACAGAGCAGGGAAGTAGAACATGTTCTAAAAAAAAAAAAAACATTTACAATCACTTTATTTGTTCAATGTTTTATGTAATTCCCACTATAGTGTGCACAAGTATTTAAGCTCAACAGGAGAAAGCTATTGTCTCTGTTGTCAGTAGGCCTACCGTGTGTCTGTGGAAGTACCTAGATGCTCAATTTTAAACCTCAGATGCCTAGATGTCCAATTAAAACCTTCTCAGCTCCCTTCCCTCATTTATTCTCCACACGGGAGAGGTACTGTATTAACTAGGGGTGCACCGAATGTTTTTTTTTAGTGCCGAAACCGATACCAAAAATGAAAAATACACTAGGCCGAAACCGATACCGAAACATATTTAAAAAAAATATTTTTATACAGGAGATGGTCAGAGACTGGAGACATGGTACAGGAGATGGTCAGAGACTGGGTACATGGTACAAGAGATAGTCAGAGACTGGGTACATGGTACAAGAGATAGTCAGAGACTGGGTACATGGTACAAGAGATAGTCAGAGACTGGGTACATGGTACAAGAGATAGTCAGAGACTGGGTACATTGTACAAGAGATGGTCAGAGACTGGGTACATTGTACAAGAGATGGTCAGGGACTGGGGACATGGTACAGGAGATGGTCAGAGACTGGGGACATTTTACAGGAGGTGGTCAGACTGGGGACATTTTACAGGAGGTGGTCAGAGACTGGGGACATTTTACAGGAGGTGGTCAGGGACTGGGGACATTTTACAGGAGGTGGTCAGAGACTGGGGACATTTTACAGGAGGTGGTCAGAGACTGGGGACATTTTACAGGAGGTGGTCAGAGACTGGGGACATTTTACAGGAGGTGGTCAGAGACTGGGGACATTTTACAGGAGGTGGTCAGAGACTGGGGACATTTTACAGGAGGTGGTCAGAGACTGGGGACATTTTACAGGAGGTGGTCAGAGACTGGGGACATTTTACAGGAGGTGGTCAGAGACTGGGGACATTTTACAGGAGGTGGTCAGAGACTGGGGACATTTTACAGGAGGTGGTCAGAGACTGGGGACATTTTACAGGAGGTGGTCAGAGACTGGGGACATTTTACAGGAGGTGGTCAGAGACTGGGGACATTTTACAGGAGGTGGTCAGAGACTGGGGACATTTTACAGGAGGTGGTCAGAGACTGGGGACATTTTACAGGAGGTGGTCAGAGACTGGGGACATTTTACAGGAGGTGGTCAGAGACTGGGGACATTTTACAGGAGGTGGTCAGAGACTGGGGACATTTTACAGGAGGTGGTCAGAGACTGGGGACATTTTACAGGAGGTGGTCAGAGACTGGGGACATTTTACAGGAGGTGGTCAGAGACTGGGGACATTTTACAGGAGGTGGTCAGAGACTGGGGACATTTTACAGGAGGTGGTCAGAGACTGGGGACATTTTACAGGAGGTGGTCAGAGACTGGGGACATTTTACAGGAGGTGGTCAGAGACTGGGGACATTTTACAGGAGGTGGTCAGAGACTGGGGACATTTTACAGGAGGTGGTCAGAGACTGGGGACATTTTACAGGAGGTGGTCAGAGACTGGGGACATTTTACAGGAGGTGGTCAGAGACTGGGGACATTTTACAGGAGGTGGTCAGAGACTGGGGACATTTTACAGGAGGTGGTCAGAGACTGGGGACGTGGTACAGGAGGCGTCCCCCATTGCAGGCCAGTGTGTCCCATTGCAGGCCAGTGTGCCCCATTGCAGCTAGTGTGCCTGTGCCCCATTGCAGCTAGTGTGCCTGTGCCCCATTGCAGCTAGTGTGCCTGTGCCCCATTGCAGCTAGTGTGCCTGTGCCCCATTGCAGCTAGTGTGCCTGTGCCCCATTGCAGCTAGTGTGCCTGTGCCCCATTGCAGCTAGTGTGCCTGTGCCCTATTGCAGCCAGTGTGTCCCATTTTGCAGCCAGTGTGCCCCATTTTGCAGCCAGTGTGCCTGTGTCCCATTTTGCAGCCAGCCTGTGCAGGGAAGAGAGGAGAGCCGCCTCCGCCGCCTGTTTGATCACAGCGGCGGGAACTTCACAGCTTTCATTTCAATAGCTGTGTGTTCCAGGCCGCGCCGTCACACACAGCCCCTCCCCCTTGTTCGGGCACTTTGATAGACAGATCATCCGTCCAATCCTGCCGGTGATCTGTCTATCAAACTGCCTGGACAAGGGGGAGGGGCTGTGTGTGACGGCGCGGCCGGTGTTCTGGCAGATAGTGTCCTGCCATCATATAGTGTCCGCCCCGTACTGCACATGCGCAGTACGGGGCAGAAGAAGCTTCGGAAAATCTCTGAAGCTGAACAGTGCCTGCACTGTAAGTGGAGGTGGTAACCCCACCATCCAAGCGGACATAGGGTTGTGAAAATTAGAGGGCCCCTAGTGGGCGAGCTTCGCTCGCCACGCTTCAGGCTCAGCCTCGCTTCGCTTGGCTCTTTTTTTTTATTCCTGCTCTATGTCCACTTGGATGGTGGGGATAGAACCTGGACTCACGGCGCAGGTGCCGTTCATCCTCGGCTATTTTCGGAATCTGTGTTGCTGTGTACCGTGCATGCGCAGTACACAGCGGACACTATCTGATGGGGGACCTTATATGATGGGACACCGGGAACATACAGCTATTGAAATGAAAGCTGTGATGTTCCCGGCGCTGTGATCAAACAGGCCACGGAGGCGGCTCTCCTGCACTATACACCCCCATGATGGGCGGCACCAGGGGCGGAGGGGCGAAGCCCCGCCCCCCACCCAGGCCACGCCCTGCCCCATTTTCGGCTCCATTATCGGCCGTTTTTCTCTTTCTGCAAATTGCCGAAAAGGGCATTTTCGGCCGATATGTTTCGGCGGCCGAAATTTCGGTGCATCCCTAGTATTAACACAGATACAGAAGTTGAGAGTGGAGGAACCTTCCTTTCTCTTCGATAAAAAGGGAATTATTGCATCAGAACTCTTAAATGTACACTTCCCTGACAGACTGGACAAAATTGGTTTTGTTCTGCAGATCTTTGATTTCATGCTCTATCAAAACTACTTTACTTTGCATTCTGTGGTAGATTTAGTCGTTGAAGGGTACCACTATAGGGGTGGCGTATGCTCCTGCTCATTGTCTGCATTTTGGGTTCTGGGTGGAAAATAAAGTGTATGCCTTTCGTGGAATACACTGATCATGTGGCCTTATAGTTGAGATATATAGATGATGTGATGGTGGTCTGGAGTAGTGATGGACGAACTTCCAACGGGACGAACGGTAACATTCGCGGCGGGCCCTATTGACTTCAATGGGAGGCGAACTTTACAAACCTACAGGTCATATTTGCAGCCACAAAATAATTACTAGCTGTGCACACATAGTCCCACCACATGGCCAATGACATAACACATATATGAGGTGAATCTGGGATCGACAACTACAAGCATTCTTTTTTTTATATGTGAAATTGTTGTGACAATTCAGGACTGTGGAGCGCATGAAGGCAATGGAGGAGAGGGAAGGTCAGGGTAGGCAAAGAAGAGGGTGCAGGAGATGATCACCAGCACCGTGATATAGAGCACTGACACCTGCACCGTGATAGTCATCTGACACCAGCACCGTGATAGAGCACTGACATTAGCAGCGTGACATACATCAATGACGCCTGCACCGTGATAGTGATCTGACACCAGCACCGTGATAGAGAGCACTGACAAAAGCAGCGTGACATAAAGCACTGACACCAGCACCGTAAGCAGCCCCAGGAGGAAGTCGGCATAGCACAGGGATGGTGGGAGCCCCTCATAATGAGCATAGCACAGGGAAGGTGGGAGCCCCTCATAATATGCACAGCAGAGGTACAGCCCCAGGAGTAAGTCAGCATAGCACAGGGATGGTGGGAGCCCCTCATAATAAGCAGCCCCAGGAGGAAGTCAGAACAGCGCAGGGATGGTGGGAGCCCCTCATAATAAGCAGCCCCAGGAGAAATATGACACCGCTCAACCTCTTCAAATAGGAGGGTACTGGCATATAGTACGGTGTGCTTTTTTTGTACAAGGAAGTGAGCCAAATGAAGAAAGAAGGTCTGTGTGCTCGATTAAAAAAATAGTTTATAGACATATACATGGTCTACTGGTCACATGTGTTGAATTCCTCCGAGATCCATGCCTCATTCATTTTTAGAAATGTGAGGTAGTTAACACTGTCGTGAGCTAGGCGAGTACGCTTATCGGTAACGATCCCCCCTGCTGCGCTGAACGTCCTTTCGGACAGGACACTGGATGAGGGGCAAGCCAACAGTTCGATTGCAAATTGGGCAATCTCTGGCCAGAGGTCAAGCCTGCCCACCCAGTAGTCCAGGGGTTCATCACTCCTCAGAGCGTCCACATCGGCCGCTAACCCGATGAAGTCGGACACCTGGCGGACTAGGCGTTCCCTGATGCTGGATCCGGATGACACCTGTCGATGGGTCGGCTGAAAGAATGACCTCCTATCAGAAGTCACCAACACATCTTCAAACCGGCCTCTTCTTGCAGGCGCTGTTGGATTGGTACCCGCAACTCCTTCTCTGGGAGTGGGAATTGCTCCTCTGCCAGCGCACGCAAAAGCAGAATGCAGCATTTCTCAAAGCAAGGCCTGGAAGTGCTCCATTCTGACAGCCCTCTGTGACGGCGGTAACATTTCCGCCATTTTGTGTTTGTACCGGGGGTCTAAGTACGTTGCCACATAGTACTGGTCCTTGACCCTTATGCTTTTTATACGGGGGTCTCTATTAAAACACTAGAGCATGAAGGCCCCCATTTGCACTAAACTGGAAGCGGTGTGGTGGCCTGGCTCCTGCTCATCATCCAGGATAATGTCGTCCTCTTCATTCTCCTCTCCCCATCCACGCACAACAGAGATCCCAGAAAGGTTTAAAGCATGCTCTTCTTGCTCCTCCTCATCCGCCCCGGCACCATCCTCCTCTGACTCCTCTTCAGACTCCTGTTGTTGACTTGTCTCAGAGTAGCCCCCCCTGGGAATTCATCCAGCATTGCGACTTCCTCATCTTCCTGCTCCTGCTCCTCCACAGCTTGATCAATGACATGACGCAATGCACGCTCCATAAAGAAGGCATAAGTTACCATGTCACTGATGGCGCCATGGCTGCGACTGACCAGTTTGGTGATCTCCTCAAATGGCCGCAGAAGTCTGCATGCGTCGCGCATGAGCAGCCACTGGCGCGGTGAAAAAAACCCAGCTCCCCAGAACCTGTTCTGCCGCAGAGTTCATACAGGTAGACGTTAACTGCATGTTTCTGCTGGAGCAGCCTATCAAGCATATAGAAGGTTGAGTTCCATCGCGTCGGGCAATCGCAAGTAAGACGTCTGACCGGCAGATTGTGTCGCCGCTGAATGTCAGCAAGGCGAGCCATGGCCGTGTAAGATCTTCTGAAATGGGCCGAGATTTTCCTTGCCTGCTGCAAGATGTCCTGGACCCCAGGGTATTTGAGAACGAATCGCTGCACGACCAAGTTTAAGATGTGTTCCATGCATGGCACGTGCGTGATTTTGCCCTGTTTCAATGCGCTAAGCAGATTGGCACCGTTGTCACACACCACTTTACCAACTGTCAAATTGAGCGGTGTTAGCCACTGATCTGCCTGTGAACGCAAAGCTGAAAGGAGTGCCGGGCCAGTGTGGCTCTTGGCTTCCAGGCACAACAGACGCAGCACGGCATGGCAACGTCTCACCTGGCATGTCGAATAGGTTCTGGGGAGCTTGGGCGGCACAGCAGAAGAGACGCTAGCAGCGGAAAAGGAGGAGTCAGCCGAGGAGGAGAGGGAGGAAGATGGAGTAGGAGGAGGAGGAGGAGAAGAAGAGCCAGGCCTGCATGCAATCCGTGGCGGTAAAACCAAATCTACACGGGTGCCACGGGTTACATGCTTGATGACCGTCAGAAGGTTCACCCAGTGGGCAGTAAAAGTGATATACCTTCCCTTCCCGTGTTTGCTAGACCACGTGTCTGTGGTCAGATGTATCTTGGCACCGACACTGTGTGCCAGAGATACATTCACTTGCCGCTGAACATGGCCATATAGCTCTGGAATGCCCTTCTGTGAGAAATACTTCCTTCCTGGGACCTTCCATTGTGGTATTCCAATGGCCACAAATTTTCGAAAGGCCTCCGAGTCCGCCAGTTTATATGGCAGTAGTTGGCGGGCTATCAGTTCTGACAAGCCAGCCATCAACCGTTGGGCAAGAGGGTTATCCGGCGTCATCATTTTTTTACGCTCGAACATTAGGCCCACGGAAGCCTGCCTTTTTGCAGAAAAACGTGAGCTTGGCGTGATGGAAGGTGGAGTGGAGGACAATTGTGAGGAGAGAGGAGAAGGAGAAGTAGAAGACGAGGCTGGACAGTGAGAGCCTGGAGTGTAGCTTTGTGTGTTCCGTTACTCCCACTGGGCTTGGTGATGGCTGCTCATGTGCCTTCTTAAGGCGGTCGTCCCTAGGTGAGTGTTGGGCTTACTGCGACTAATGCGTTGACTGCAAAGATTGCAGATGGCAACCCTATTGTCAGCAGCGGACACGTTGAAAAAAGCCCACACTGCGGAGCAATGTGCCCGCGTCCTGGGAGCGCAAGATGTGACCGTACATGGTCGATGACTCGCTCCTGATACATTAGCAGTCTGCTTTGTCCCTCCTGTGCAATGTAAGTTATTCATGCTTCTCCTTCCTATCTGATGGTCCATATCTCCCTCTGAACTCCCCTCCTCTTCCCCTCTTGTGGGCACCCACGTGACATCACTAGACACGTCATCATCGATGTCACCTTCCCCACCGCTATAAGTAGACATCTACAGCAACACCGGGGACCAACCTCCTCCTTGGGCTGATCTGGGTACTGTCGTCAGACTGCTGAGTGGCGGTTGTTGCTACCTCGTCTTCCTGATCCAATGCCAAGAGTGACTGCGCATCAGAAATGTCTTGATATGGATCGGAAAATAATTCCTGTGACTCAAGCGGAAGGTATGTGGTGGTGGTGGTGGTGTTGGTGGTAGTGTCTTTGTGGGTTCACATAGCAGAGAGTGAAGAAGAGGGTGCAGATCGAGAGGATGAGGAGGGTGCAGAAGAGTAAGGCTGAGTGAGCCAGTCTACCAATTCTGGTGCTTCCTTTGACGTAATCGCACGCACCTTCTGCAATTTCCCACTTTGGCTCAAGCCTGTTGCTCCTGCCCTACCCCTACCACCCCTGCGGAAGGGCATGCCTCTTCCTCTGCCTGTCATTTTTTAAATGACCCTGTGACAAAACTCTCAGTCCCTATACTGATAAAGGACTGCTGCAGAATAGGGCAGCAGTCAGCAGTAGTGCACCTCAACCCTATATATTGTGGACCTATACCAGTCCTTAAGGATTAGCAGACTGTACCTCACTCAACCCTATATACTCTAGTACGCTATACCTTTACCAGTCCTTAGAAGGACCTTTGTGCAACTAGTAGGTTGTGATTAGCAGACTGTACCTCAGTCCCTATATATAAAGGACTACTGCAGCAGAAGGGCAGCAGTCAAGTATAATATTCTTTCTATATGTGGAAGAAAGAATATTATACGTGTACAACCCTATCACCATACCAGTCCTGAAAAGGACCTTTGTGGACCTAATAGTAACAGCTACTGATTAAACTGACTGTCCTTCACTGCCACACACAGCTTCCTGTCTGTCCCTATTTAAACTGACAAAGCACAGGCTGCTGCAACAATAACTTGAATAGCACTCAAAACTATATCCTGTACTACTACACCATACCAGTCCTGAAAAGGACTTTTGTGGACCTAATAGTAACAGCTAATGATTAAACTGACTGTCCCTCTCTGCAACACACAGCGTCCTATCTTTCCCTCTCTCAGCACTGACAAAAGACAGGCTGCTGCAACAATGACTTGAATAGCAGTGCCTCAAACCTATATCCTGAACTACACCTATACCATACCAGTCCTTAAAAGAACTTTTGTGGACCTAATAGCTAGCGATTTGGGTCACTGCAGTCTCTCCCTGCTCCACACAGCAACCTCTCCCTATAGTGACATACGAAAGAATGTAAAATGGCCGCCGGATCGGGTCTATTTATAAGTTAGGGGGAATGTCCAAGTGTCCATGTGCTGTAATGTCTCAATTGGCTGTCCTGTACCCCATGATGGATGTGTCATCATAGGTCAAAGTTCTTTTACACAGTAAACACGTAAGCCCGTCGGGCGAACAGCGGCAATAGTCCACCCCTCGGGCGGACCGCGAACAGCCGAAATTCGCCACGAACCGACCGCCGGGCGAACCGTTCGGCCATCCCTAGTCTGGAGAGGTACAAGAACTTAATTGTCTGAGTTCCTTTTAACATTGAACATCAGTTCTCTGCATATTCATCTCACCTATACAGTGGATAAGAACATAATCACATGCTTGGTATTGCTGGCCTTAAAAACCATGGTCATTTGGCCACAAATTTTTTTTAGGAAGCCCATTGCTGACCCACTGGTCAGTCCCTCCACATTTGCAGAAATTGCTCTGAGAACACCTTTTGAGAAGGAAGAAACCAAATTTATGTTGGAATTTCTAGACAAAGTTTATTCCCACTGGATACTTCAAAAAAAGTACGGTAAGTGTAAAGCACAAAATCAGAAACCAGCTTCTCTTCTACGCGAATGAAATGTTGCAAATTAGCAGTCGATAGGTACGGCTTATAATTTGACTTTAAAAAAATATATATATTTTTATTTTGCTAAATGCTTATATCGGGGCTCTATAGGTAATATGATATTAGAAGAGCTTGCCTGCTTTTTTTGGAGAAAAACTGTCATGTATTGCCAGTGAATCCATGAGTTGCAGATGTAATAGGTATATGATCTTTTATTGAAAGCCTGATGAGCAAAACATCATTGTGACCATCTGGTTCGATCTGAATATGTGTCCTTTGTAAGAAAACATGTCTGAAAAAAACGTTTTTTTTAAAGGCGTGTATAAATGTGGCCATTGTACTGTTTGTGAAATGTGCTGTTTGTATATGTGAAAGAGGAACTAAACTTTCTCAATCAACACTCTCAATCAACATTAACAATTTTTAGTCCTTACTAGGATTGGTAAATACACAGATGTTATATTTACTTGTTTTTTTACTTTTTTTTTTTTTTTTCTTCTTTCTTGGTTTCTGGCCTAGGCCAAAATAATGCTATACAACCCATCTGGAGGGGAGGCTTTCTCAGCTAAGCACACCCTCCTCCCTGCATGCCTGAGCTAAGGGCAGATGGTTTCCATGAAGTAAATGCTACATGAATCATCTGCCCTTTCTCAAGATAGGCGCAGCAATAAATGCTAGCGGGGTGTTTTTCAAAGTGATTTCTCAACAAAATAAACCATGGAGACACGGATGAGTTTGCTTTGAAAATCAAAAATGATTTAAATAGCATTATCAGTTTGTGGTGCTTACAGTTTAGTTCCACATTAAGCAAGCAAAAGTGTTTACAAACTCAAACTTTGAGGTTATTTACAGTGCCTTGAAATGGTATTCATACCCCTTGAAATTTTCCACATTTTCTCATGTTACAATCAAAAACGCAAATGTATTTTATTGGGATTTTATGTGAAAGACCAAGACAAAGTGGCACATAATTGTGAAGTGGAAGGAAAATTATAAATGGTTTTCCATTTTTTTTTTACAAATATCTGAAAAGTGTGGTGTGCATTTTGTATTCAGTCCCCTCTACTCTGATACCCCTAACTAAAATCTAGTGGAACCAATTGCCTTCAGAAGTCGCCTAAATCGTAAATGGAGTCCACCTGTGTGTAATTTAATCTCAGTATAAATACAGCTGTTATGTGAAGCCCTTAGAGGGTTGTTAAAGAACCTTGGTGAACAAACAGCATCATGAAGGCCAAGGAATACACCAGATGGAATAGGGATAAAGTTGTGGAGAAGTTTAAAGTTAGAGTTAGGTTATAAAAAATGCAAAGATTGCACAACTGCAAACCTACCAAAACATGGCCGTCCACCTAAACTGACAGGCCAGCAAGGAAAGCATTAAGAGAAGCAGCTAATAGGCCCATGGTAACTCAGGTGGGATAATCCGTCCACATTGCAACTAATAGTTGTGCACTCCACAAATCTGGCCTTTTTGGAAGAGTGGCAAGAAGAAAGCCATTGTTGAAAGAAAGTCATAAGAAGTCCTGTTTGCAGTTTGCAAGAAGCCATGTGGCGGACGCAGCAAACGTGTTAGAAGGTGCTCTGGTCAGATGAGATCAAATTTGATCTTTTTGGCCTAAAAGTAAAACGCTATGTGTGGCAGAAAATGAACACTCCACATGACCCTGAACACACCATCCCCACCGTGAAACATGGTGGAGGCGGCAGCATCAGGTTGTGCTTTTCTTCAGCAGGGACAGGGAAGCTGGTGAGAGTTGATGGGAAGATGGATGGAGCCAAATACAGGGCAATCTTAGAAGAAAATTTGTTTGTGTCTGCAAAAGACTTGAGACTGGGGCGGAGGTTCACCTTCCAGCAGGACAACGACCCTACACATACAGAGCTACAATGAAATGATTTAGATCAAAGCATGTTCATGTGTTCTAATGGCCCAATCAAAGTCCAGACCTAAATTCAAATTCAAAATGGCAAGGCTTGAAAATTGCTGTCCATCTTTTATTGCTCCCAATGACACCAGTGCTGGGGGTCTTTTATTCACACTGACTCCAGTGATGGGGCACCATCCATCCATCTATCGATCCATTTATCACATGTACTGACACTTAGGCTGCATTCACACCTGAGCGTAGCGTTTTCAAGCAGAAAATCGCGCAATTTTGCTGCGTTTTTTGCGGTGTTTTTTTTACCGCGTTTTGACACAATTTTGTGCAGGGCAAAAGGCCACCAATGTTAAAAGAAGAAAAACGCCCAAATCTGCTAGATGAGCGACAAAAAAGGGTCCGGAACTTGTTTGATCTTCAGGCGTTCGGCTTCAGGCGACATGGAGTGGAGATGTGAACCATCTCCATTTAGAATAATAGATTTTTTCCCCTCTAGCGTTTGGTAGCTTCAGGCTTCAAGCTACAAAACGCTCAGGTGTGAATGGGGTCTGAGGGCATTTGTTACTACCACTGATACAGGAGCTCTTCCTACTCCCATTAACCCCTGATGCCTGGGCATTTTTTCACTTCTACTGCTCAGTCTGGCCTCCAGGCAATCTGAGTGTCCAGTGATCTTTGCCTAAAAATTTTTTGGACCCCGTCTCAAAAAAAAGTCTTTATAGAAGACCAATCGGGAGTTTGCAGTAGTCCCCGAGCTATGCGAGTACAATCCATGGTACAGCTGACACTCTGCCCCTTTTGTAAAGTGCACATTTCTCATCAGTGATCAGACTTTGCTATTACATCAGATGGCACAGTACTGCAGGGTCAGATAAAGCGGAGGGCTCTCTGTCAGCAGATAGCGGACTTTGTAGAAGTACACAGCACAACGTCAGGAATATACTCCAACCCGCTACATATCACAACATGCAGCCAGCATGTGCACCCTCAGACCTTCCACACCAGAGCCCACAAATGTCACCTGACTGCCAGCACTCTCCTGCCACACAGGATCAGTCTGCAGAGCATGGTCTACTAATGTGTCCCATCGGGATAACGTCAGGAGAGGCAGGGCGCTCTGGGATGACAGTCACGCAAATGTGATTTAGCTGTTCTCTGCATCGATGCAGAATCATTCAAGGCTACATTGCAATGCATCAATGTGCCAATTATTTTCAACACCCCTATTGTGTATAATCTTTTTACCACGATTTTGCTGTGTTTCACATGCATTTGCTGTGCGTTCATGGTGCATTTTTGGGTTGCCTGCACCTGTGAAAAAAGGATGCGACTCAAAAATGAAAAATTGTGGTGTGATTTTACAGCGATTTCCATTCATTTCAATGGGAAGCTGCTTTTTTGGTGCACCTATACCAATATATTGCTGCGCTATCCAAATGTAATCAAATGATAATCGTACTAAATCCTAATATTACTGACTGCAGTTAAATATTGGTAGTGAGATATTCCATTACTATGTAAAAAATCTAGTGAACATAATGAAATCTTTTGCGATTAAAATTGCGATAATAAACAATTAAACATTGCAATCCTATGCAATACTCCCAATGTTAACCTGTGTAGCATACACACCTTTATATACACATGTTGCATTCCTATGCAACAGAGAAATATGCAACCCTGTGTGATAATTGCAGTGGAGAGAAGGAAACCATGCAGAGAATAAACCTATGGGGGAATCGCGCCCCGCATGAAGCCCGCCAATATAATTATGTACAAGCTGCTGGTAAACCACAGAATAGGGAACCACCAGTAGTTCATTATGGAGAACAGAATTCAAGTGATCAGAAATTTAGAGATTGTGGTACTCTCTATAGATCCAATACAAAATGGAAATTAGTAAAATTCTTGGAGATGGGTGTACCTATATTGGCAACTAATCCTATCAGTTTAAACTTGAAGTGGCTTCTTTCGTTCAGTATGGAGTAGAAAAGGAGATGGTTAACAAATATGAAGAGAAATGTTTGGTCCCCGTGGCATGTAGATTGCCTATTATATATTATAATCCAAAAATATACAAGACTAGAAGTCCACCGGGAAGACCCATAGTAAGCAGGAGAGTCACTTGCAAGACTAGACTAGGGGAATACATCAACACACATCTGCAACCTTTGGTTAAAAATACATTTTACCTATGATACTATGTAAAAAATACTACCGTATATACTCGAGTATAGGCCGACCCGAATATAAGCCGAGGCCCCCAATTTACCCCCAAAAAAACTGGCAAACTTATTGACTCGTGTATAAGCCGAGGGTGAGACATGCCTGTCCATCCCTGTGTGTGTGTCCGTCCATCCCTGTGTGTCCGTCCATCCCTGTGTGTCCGTCCATCCCTGTGTGTCCGTCCATCCATCCCTGTGTGTGTGTGTGTCCATCCATCCATCCATCCCTGTGTGTGTGTGTCTCCATCCATCCATCCATCCCTGTGTGTGTGTGTCTCCATCCATCCATCCATCCATCCCTGTGTGTGTGTGTCTCCATCCATCCATCCCTGTGTGTGTGTGTATCCATCCATCCATCCCTGTGTGTGTGTGTGTCTCCATCCATCCATCCATCCGTGTGTGTGTGTCTCCATCCGTGTGTGTGTGTGTGTGTGTGTGTGTGTGTGTGTGTCCAGCCTACCTGTGTCCCGAGCCTTTGTCCCGAGCCTCCGTCCCGTGTCGTGCCTTGCCTTCGTGCCGTGCCGTGCCGTGCCGTGCCTTGCCTTGCCTCCGTCCCGTGCCCTCTTCGTCGGCGGCCATTGTAAAATTCAAAAGCCGCGCCTCCTCCTTCGCCTGTGATAGGCGGAACACTGAATTTCCCAGCAGCCTGTGTTCCGCCTATCACGGACGTCGTATCATCCTCGTCCGTAGTACGAGGATGATACGACGTCCGTGATAGGCGGAACACAGGCTGCTGGGAAATTCAGTGTTCCGCCTATCACAGGCGAAGGCGGAGCCGGAGGCGGGGCTTTTGAATCATAGAATGGCCGCTGTCTGTCTGCTCGACACGCTGATCGAGCGGGCAGACAGCGATGACTCGAGTATAAGCCGAGGGGGGCACTTTCAGCCTCAAAAAAGAGGCTGAAAATCTCGGCTTATACTCGAGTATATACGGTATGTAAAAAATCGAGTGAACATAATGAAATCTTTTGCGATTAAAATTATATAACTATATACACATGTTGCATTCATATGCAACAGAGAAATATGCAACCCTGTGCGATAATTGCAGTGACAACCTGTAATTTACATAAATCTATATAAGTGCATGAATATACAATAATCAATATAGAAATAAAGTGAACCATGTATAAAGTGCTCTTTGTGCCAAACTAATTTGTGCATTTATGTGTGTCCACAAAATCGCAACATAAAGTCCATTCATAACTACTCCATTCTTCTGGTACTCATTGCAGATGATAAAACCATACAGTGCTTCTGTCCACTCTTGTGCTCCCCCTTTTGGTGTATTCGCTCACCTTAGAGCGTGTGACCTTGCACCTAAACTTGGTCAAAACATGCTTTTAAACCACCTCTGGGTTTATGGTCAGCATTCAGATCCTTGGATGGTTGCTTGCAACAATATTCATATGAAAAACAGCGTAAGAGCATTAAATTCATCTATTTGTACTCGAGTTCAGTAATCTTATTGCGAACTATTGACACAACGGTATCTTACGGCATCAAAGCTTCGTAAATTCTCTATGGAGGTCTCAGACCACTGTTGGCGATGCAGGGAGGAATTGGGGACCCCATTCCATATATTTTGGTCATGTACTAAGATCAGAAAACACTGGATAGAGGTTCAGAAGATTTCCCAAAAACGTCATTGCTCGCAAATCCCATTGCAGAAGTATAAGAAGTCGGTGTTGTCACCTGATGATTGCTGCCAAAGCCTGTGTCACCTTGTGCTGGAGAGATCCTGAGCTGCCCTCTATTGCAAGGTGGCTAAATAGGGTAAGAGAGACTGGGTGCTATGGAGGTTTTAATCCTCTCGGCCAAAAATAGGAAAGAACAGTATAACGAAACTTGGGAAAAATGGAATAGATTTATGTACTCTGAAGGAAAGAGTATGATGGTAGCGGTTGTCTGAGGAATAAAGCCCGTCCGCCTAGGCATGCTATAAAAGTAGAACCCTTTTCTTCTCCTGGGGAAGAAGGGGGAGGGTTTTTTATTTTTAGTTTTTGTCGGGGGCGGGGGGGGGGCGGCGGTGGGCGGAGGGGTATATGAGGTTAAAAAAATTGAGAGATCTAGAGAATCTAGAACCACGCATGATATTGGTGATAAAAAATTTAAATATTAGGATTATGGTGTGGTGATAAGATAGAGGTACATCTTGTGAACATTAAGTTAGTTGGACTATTAAATGTATGTGTATGTACATCTATGTAATGGAAGGAATGTGAAGTAATGTATTTTTTATCTTTCTTTTGGATAAATACATTTTAAATACAAAAAAGAAAAGGAAAAACGGAGGAAACTGGATAGTGTATTACAGTTTTAAAAGTTTTATTTAAAATTACAATATTCCCTATATTAGGGTTCTCACATTTAATAGGTGCTATGAGCGCACCACTTAGTAACAAACCAATCAAATATAAAGACACTGTATTGGTGTGTCCTCTCCCACTCTGAGATCACTCCACTGTCTCTCAAACTGTCCTGTCCCCTTCCCAACATGTGTGGATACCGGGAAATGTCGTATTTTCCTAAGGGGGAATTCTATTGGACGGTTGAGAAGTCAATCATTTTATAGTGTCATTGCGGCTATTTTTTTGAAGACTGTGGACATTCTACAGTTTATTGTATGCTCGCGGCCATTTTCTGATCAGAGCACTACACACTACCCATACTACGCGCCTTGTATTGTGGCTAAGCACATCATACAAATAGTCATAACATTAGTTCATGATGACTTATAAGGTGCTCGTCAGCCTAAAATTTGCCTCTATAGCTCTCTAAGTGTTACATTCAAGACGGTATGTAAGGAGAAGGACACATCTTCACTGCGTCACTAACCTAAAATATATATATATAAAAAAATAATTAAAACTGTATCATTAAGAACAAAAACCTCATAACCAACGCATATATGCCTGTAAATAGCAGTTAACAATATACTAATGGACCGTTATATCCTACCTCATTATTCAAAGTGTCATTAGCTCATACTGTATTACCACATTCTCTAAAAAACATCATTATTATCTTGTAAAATGACAGGTAAATACATGTGTAGCAGGGTGCGTGGATGTATGTACAAACACGCACATCCACACTAGCCCAAATTATGTACCATCAAAGACCAACCTATTTTATTGCATAATCTGCTAAAAAATTTGTATTGATAATAAAACTATTTATGTATATTTTTATATAAAATTACACTCTAAAAGCCGGAAGCTACCTAATACCAACCTAGTGCTCATGTGCTACTATACAATAGGCCTTGCATAGCTATAAGAACAATATACAAATTCCATAGAAGAAAATATAGAGACATATATTAAAAAGACTATCAACACACCTTGCCACCCATTGTTAACCCCAAATAACATCCTCCAAAGAATAACCATGAAAAGCAACACAGGGAAAAGATGATGACCTGTTGCGCATATGGATATGTACCGACCCTATACCAGGTACTCATCACACGAGCCCTAATGTACACCATGTTCAAACATCATCTGCCTAGATAAATCTAAATGGGCATGGGAGATCTCGATCACACATAGACTCTATAATTGCCAACTTGAATATATTATATCCTATTCCTAACCATAATAAATATGACACAGATGTAGTGCCCTTAATTAATACTAAGAAAACACTTAAAGTGGAGGGCCACCCTGAAAAAAAATAATAATTAAAAATTACAAAAAAATCGAAAAAAAAAATGAGAATTTTTTTTTTTTACTTACCAGAAATGCCTGTTGCTAGGCACATAATCCTAATCTTCCTCCTCCACAGAGATGTTCTTTCTTCTCTCCTCGTCGCGTTGTCTTCTGGGTAATGGGACGCGCTGTGTTCTGGGAACTGTGTGTTCAAGAACACAGCGCGTCCCATTCACAAAGCGCTGTGCGACTCGCGCATGCGCAGTAGGAAACGGGCAGTGAAGACGTAAAGCTCCACTGCCTGATTCCCTTAGAAGGAATGGCGGCGCCGGGACCTCGAAAGCCGAGGGACGGGTCGGCCTCGGGCGGCCAACATCGCTGAAGCCCTGGACAGGTAAGTGTGCTTATTAAGTCGGCAGCTGCAGTGTTTGCAGCTGCTAACTTTTAATTTTTTTTTTTTTTTTTTTTTTTTTAACGGCCCTCCTCTTTAAGGTCAAACTCTTTTTATTTTAGACCCCTTCCATATTATCAAAATATCATCAATATAATGACTGTAAAGTAAAATTCTCAAATACATATAGTACAAAACAACCTCCTCCTCCCATCAAATTGGCGAATCTGGTGCAAATTTTGGGCCCATGGCGACTCCTTTTATTTGGAGGTAGAAGGTGTTTTCGCACCAAAAATAATTGTGTTTTAATCAAAAATCTAAACCTTTCAAAATTTACGTAATCTTCTTTCCATATGAATATTCTTTAAGGCCCATTTGACTGCTTTCATAGCCCCCTGATGATCTATATTTGTATATAGTGAGGCCACATCGGGCGTGGACATCACTACATTTGTATCACTGCTACATCCGTACAACTGTAAAGTATGCTTGGTGTCTTTCAAAAAAGCTGTGGTATTTTTAACCAAAGGTTGCAGATGTGTGTTGATGTATTCCCCTAGTCTAGTCTTGCAAGTGACTCTATCCTGCTTACTATGGGTCTTCCCGGTGGACTTGTTGACGTTCTAGTCTTGTGTATTTTTGGATTATAATATATATATAATAGGCAATCTACATGCCACGGGGACCAAACATTTCTCTTCATATTTGTTAACCATCTCCTTTTCTATTCCATACTGAACGAAAGAAGCCACTTTCTGTTGTCTGTCACCTCTGATGCAAAGTGATCAGGGAAGCAAAACAATCCAAAAGTCAGACGGCAGTCTGTGATGGTAAGGCCCCTTTCATATGGGGCTGTCCATTTTTACTACTCTGCTTTGCTCAGCGGGGATCGCTCTGTTGATCCCCGTTGAGCTGGCGGATGACAAGTCCATTTCTGCACTGCACTGTGCAGGGACGAACCTGTCAGAGTCCGCTCTCCCCTATGGGGGATCGGATGATTACGGACCGCCTGTCAGTTTTCATCCAATCTGCCAGATGGATGGAAAATAGGACATCCATCCGTCTGAATTTTGAGGAAGGGATCGGATCGGGGCAGATCAGATCTCAGCGGACATGTCACCGCTGACATCTGATGCTCCATAGAGCTGTATGGAGCGATCATTCAGATCCGCCTGAAAAAACTGGCAGGCAGATCTGAACGGTCCATCTTTGTGAAAGGGGCCTAACAATAAAAAGAAGAATGGTGCAAAAGTCACAGAAATGCCAGTTCAAATGTGTTGCCGATGGAAAACCAAACGAAGTCAATGCAAAAAAAAAAAGGTAAAAATAGTAAAAAAGATAATATTACTAAATATACACAACAAGCTGTGTAAACATCAAAATGCTAAAAAGGTGTGTATAACCGGATTGAATACAAAATGCAATAAAAATCAAACAGAAAATGCAGGTAATATAAATTCAATAATAAATGCTTAACTAAATAAGGTGCAGTGGAGGTGTTTTGTACTACACCAATATTTAGTTGTATTAAATCATGTGTTATTGCATTTTGTCCCTAAAGTGGAGTTTCTATCAGTTATCTAGGGCTCTTGCATGTGGTATAGATCACAAGAGCCCTTTAGTGGGAGAGCTGCATTATAGTTTGGATTGTAATTTTTACCTTTTTCATTACACGGAAAGGAGTAGGGGTATTGTAGCGTTACACCACAGACACCTTGCATTTGTATATATCCTATATTCTAGGGTGGGGGGGTCAGCAACCTGTAGATCATGATCTACTAGTAGATTGCGATCAGGTGACTGGTAGATCACGGTCTGAGTTTTGCCTACCCGCCATTCCAGAGCATCAGACAAAGTGCAATGCAGGAGGGACTACTTGTAAAATTGGAGCTATAGGGAGAAAGAGCCACATAAACAGATGCCTCCTCTGTAGTGCCAGCTCCTGTCCCATGCGGAGTGATACAAATTGCACTCCAACTCTTATCCCAGGGGGATAAATCCAAGACTCACCTGGAGGGGGTAAATCCACAACTCTACCGCAAAGTTTTACCATAGCATCCCCCATCTTTACGTGTGAACAAGCCCTAAGGGTCCCACTGTGAAATGTAGCTAAGGACACATTCATACGTGCAGCAGGCACAGCTTCTCCTCTGAAAAGTGATTTGAGTGTGTTTGACAGTTGTTGGGGCGGCAATATGTTACTGCCACGCCATCTGATTTAAGCCCATGATTGTATACTGGTTTTCACCAGTTCTGTGCTGATGGCACTGTTGGACATCTTGTGATGCTGAAAAAGAAGTTGGCATGATCTTTATCTTCTGCGTAAAGTTTCCTTGGCTGACTACTGCAACTATGGTCCTCAACGCTGCCCATTTCTTTGTGATTCTTCAAATGAGCTTGAAAAGCACATCTTGAAACCCTGGTCTGCGTTGAAATCTTTTTGCCTGGAAGAGCCCTTGCTGATGCAGTATTACTACCTTGTGTCTCGTTGCTAGGCTGTCTTGCCATGGTGTATGACGTGACATAAAAATGTCTTCCACAACCTCACCTTGGTAACAGTGTTTGCCTGTTCCTAACCCAGTTTTAAGCTGTTTGTTTCAGTTAATGACTGTTTCTTTTTTTTTTTAATTCTTTCTTTGCAAAGATACAAAACATAAGTTGTTAATAATAATTACATATACGAAACACTTTCTGATAACCACATGTTCTATTAAACAACATCAATAAGAAAACAACATAATATATTCCTGCCGTTTTTATAAACAAAACAATATCGATTCCCCATAGCGATCCTCTTCCTTCTCCCTTAAAGAGGGAGGGGAAAAAAAAAAAAGAACAAAGAGAGGACAGGAAAGAGGGAGAGAAGGGGAGTAAACTGACCACACCCACCAAAGGGTAAGGTTCACATCACTCGACCAATTAGTCTAATCCTCAGCCTCCTCTCCAATCAACCTCTTCCCCTCCTCTGACTGTAAAAATATTTCCCATGGGGCCCAGACTTGCACTATAGATTCCCTTTCTTCCGAAGGCATAGGGATCAGTTTCTCCATGATCCCAATTTTCCTTACTTTGTTTAACCATTGCGAAATTTGTGGTGCCCCTGTTTCCTTCCAGCAAGTGGTGATGCAGCTTTTAGCTGCATTCACCAGATGACATAGCATTGAATTTTTGTATCTCTCTAGTGGGATGTGTGTACATTGCAATAGAAAGAAGGCCGGGTCTTCCATAAGATAGTATTCAGTAAACAGTTGAGAGATTTTCCGAACCTCTTCCCAAAACTGTCTAATTACTGGGCAATACCAGAAAATATGGGCAATAGTGCCTCTCTCCTTACCACACCTCCAACATCTGTCCGATGGCTCTGGAAAGAAAGTATGCATTCGTGATGGAGTATAATACCAACACATTAATACTTTATAGTTTAATTCCTGTATCTTGACACATCTAGATGATTTAAAAGTCAAATGTATTATTTTCTGACATTGGGCCGGGGTGAAGGTTTGTCCGAGATCCCTTTCCCATTTGTCTAAACTCATTATATCGATATCCTCCGAAGGAGAAATTAATAAGGCATATATCTTAGAAATAATATGCGAAAGAGACTCCTTCTCCTTAGGCCGCATACACACGCGGGGACTGTTCGCTCAACTTTGTCCGCTGAACAGTGTTTCGGCGGACAGTCCGCTCGTGTGTGGGCTTTCAGCGGACAGTTTCAGCGGACAGTCTGCTGAACAAAGTTTTTCGGAAATTCCGAAAAACTGTCCGCTGAAACTTTGTTTCAGCGAACAGTCCCCTCGTGTGTAGGCTTGTTCGTCAAACTAAGTTCCGCGCATGCTCAGGATTTACACGCCGAAGTTTGCATTGCAGTGTATAGGACGTCGTTTTCTAGTCCCGTCGTACGTGCCGTTCACGTCATCGCGCACGGTTTCAGCGGACTGTTCGTTCGCCGTGTGTGGGCAAGTCCGTCCATGCTAATTTTGAGCGGACTGTCCGCTGAAACTGTTTGACGGACAAAGTTGGGCGAACAGTCCCCGCGTGTGTACGCGGCCTCACAGTATCCTTCAAACTTAGTAAGTGGCCGATCAAAATCCTCAGTCGATCCCAAAGTATCCAAGAAATGTTTAACCTGTAACGCCTGCCAGAGGGGTAGTTCATATTGTCCTCCTGATTGCCTTAACATTTCTATTGATGGCCATTTTTTAGACCTCAAGAAATGTGATGCCTGAAAACATCCCTTCTCTCTTAAATTTCTAAATACTTCTGGTTCCAGGAGTATGACTGTGTTTCAACCTACGTGTGAATATAATCATCATTGCACCTGCTTGTTAAAATTGGGTAATCGTACACCTGACTTTAATCTTGCAAAATCCCTGACTTTGTGCAAGTGTAAGAATTGATACCGATTTTAAAGCCAAAGGGTAGTCACACCAAATATTGATTTTGATTTAGATTTTTCTGTTCGCTCATTTGTAAATTGATAATAATAAACAATTAAAATATATATTTTTGAATGCTTTTTTTCCCCAGCATTTTTTCACACCTGCCTAAAACGTTTGCACTGTAGTGTGTTTGTGTGGGTATATACACTATATTGTCAAAAGTTTTGGGATGCATTCCTTTACACACGCATGAACTTTAATGGCATCTCCGTCTTAGTCGTAGAGTTTGGGGAAAAGGAACTTGACTGGTCTGCACAGAGTCCTGACCAGGACCCGAAAGAACACCTTTGGGATGAATTGGACTCTGAGCCAGGCCTTCTCCTCCACATTGGTGCTTGACCTCACACATGGGCTTCTGGAAGAATAGTCAAACATTCACATAGACACACTCCTAAACTTTGTGAACAACCTTCACAGGAGAGTTGAAGCTGTTATATTTGCAAAGAGTGTGCCAACTCAATATTGAATTCGATGGACTAAGACTGGGATGCCATTTATTTTTTGCTATAAAAAAAATATTTTAAGCAATAGCCAGCAATGATTCATGAAAGACAAGTTATCAAACAAATCCAATAAATTTTTATGAGGAGGTATGAAAAACCTTAGACAAAGGAGTGGCTGTGGATGTGGTATACTTGGATTTTGCAAAAATATTTGACACAGTTCCTCACAGATGGCTAATGTGTAATGTCAAGTCTACAGGGAGTATTGGTTAATGATTCTTACTCGGAATAGTCTAAGGTTATTCGTGTTAGTACTCTTTACTTTTTAATATATTTATAAATGATCTAGAGTCTGGGATTCAAAATATAATTTTAGTCTTTGAAGATGACACCAAGCTATGCAGTGGAATAACATCCTTACAGGAGGTCTCCAACTTAAAGCTTCAA
The DNA here is from genome assembly GCF_037356315.1 of Lithobates pipiens. Lineage (NCBI taxonomy): Eukaryota > Metazoa > Chordata > Amphibia > Anura > Ranidae > Lithobates > Lithobates pipiens. The sequence continues at coordinate 129,858,354 of NW_027507718.1, read as the reverse complement.
TGCACTGTTTAATTAGGGCAATTATGTGGCAAATGAGGTTTAATGTTGATGAATGTAAAGTTATGCACTTGGGGGCTAAGAATGTGCATGCATCATACATACTGGGGGAATCAATGGTGGAAAAGGATCTGGGTGTTCTGGTAGATCATAAACTTAATATCATGCAAAACATTAGTAATGCCTCCTGTAGAATACACAGTTCAATTTTAGGGAACCGGCTTACACAAAAGGAATATTGGGGAACTGGAGAAGGTGCAGTGAAGGGCAACCAGACTGATGTGCTCAGTTTAAGGAAAGATTAGAGGAAATTAATTTATTATTATTCTCTTGAGATGGAGATTAAGGAGGATATGATAGACTGGGGGACCTGCTAGTTTTAGTAGCTTGGAGGAGCAATAAGGCACGTACCCCATTGCCCCTCCCTCCTCTGCCTGGTATGAACCCGACCTGGTCCAGGTGCACCAAATTGTTAAATTTTTCTTTCAACCTCCTTGCAAAAACGCTTGCGTATAATTTGGTATCTGCATTTAGTAAGGCAATTGGTCTATAACTAGAACAGAGCGTGCTGTCTTTACCCTCTTTTAATATTACTGTTATTGAGTGCATCCCTTCCCATTTCGGTATTCATACCTAATTTGTTCCAATATTTGCAGAATTTCGGGATTAATATATTTCTTTATACATTTTGAGATAGAGCGCTGTAAAGCCGTCCGGCCCCGGTAACTGGCTATTATTCAAAAATGTTCTAATTTTCGACTCTACCTCTTGCTCATGCTGCCCCTTCTTTCTGATGGTATAAAGGGATTCATAATCATTTCTGAACTCCTTCGCTACCTCTTTCGTAATATTTACCATTACTCCCGACTTATTTAGAATTTTTTTTCGATAAAATGTATTTCTCTTTTTCTTTTTCAACGTCCTGGCTAGATGTCTGCTTAATTTGTATCCCCATTGATGTCTATCTCTTGCTATTCTATTCTATTTAATGCCTTTCTTGCTTCTTGTTCCATGATGTCCTTAAGGTCCTCTCTCTTATTGACCAATAAGAGAAAAATTTGCTGTTGGTGACCACTATGTTTTTTATGTTCCTGTTCTAGTTTGTGGATTTCTTCAATAAGGTTTTTCATTTTTTTTTTTTCTTTTTTTTTTTTCCTTGCACTGATGGAGATAAGTATCCCCCTGATAAATGCTTTGTGTGCCTCCCATACCGAGGCATCCGAAGTTCCCCATGTATCGTTGTTCAAAAAATAGAATTTGACTCATTTCCGTACTGCTTCTACCATTTCCTCATCTTGAAGCAAATTTTCATTTAACCGCCAGGTAAACGGTAATCTTTGAATCCCCGGGATCCTCATCTTCATCGGTACAGGAGCATGGTCTGATAATGTAATTATTTCAATCTTTGTTTCCCTCACATATTCTAACATTTTATGGTCTACCAATATATAATCTAACCTTGAGTGAGTCCCGTGCACGGGAAAAGTAGGTGTAATCTTTGAGTTTAGCGTGTTGAACCAGCCACACATCTATTATTTGACATTGGTACAACTTAGATTTTATCGTTTTTAATTGAACACCGCTCATCCCCCGCGACCGGGACATCCTGTCAACTGAGGGGTCCATGCATAAATTTAAATCCCCGGTTAGGATAACCACCCTGTCTTAAATACAATTAACCGGCCCAACACCTGCTTTAGATATCTTACCGGGTTTTTATTAGGTCTATACAGATTTGCCAACGTGTAAACTCTCCCTCCCATTCTCCCCTTCAAAAATAAAAAGCGGCCCTCCAGATCAATCGCTCTGTCTATCACCATAAATGTTATTTTCTTAGCAAACCCAAGCCGAAAAAGCATTCGACAGGGTAGACTGGGGTTATATGATGCCGACATTGGAAGTCAAGGGAATTGGTCCTAGGATGATCAATTGGATAAAAGTACTAATATAATTATCCCCAAGCATCGGTAAAAATAAATGGAATATCTTCTACCCCCTTCGTAATGGAAAATGGGACTAGACAAGGGTGTCCGTTGTCACCTCTTTTATTTGTTTTGTCCCTGGAGCCATTATTGGCCACAATTCGTAACAACCCTGATATCAAAGGTATCAGAGTAGGAGACGAGGAGCACAAAATTGCAGTGTTCGCTGACGATGTGCTCTTCTTTATCTCAAACCCTAGGATTACCATCCCAAATCTGTTGGAGATGCTAAAGAAATATAGAGAAATCTCAAACCTTAAAATAAATCTTAGTAAGTCGGAAATCTTAAACATAAATATAAACAAATCGGAAAAAGCAAAGCTGTCAAAAGAATTCCATTTTCCAGAGAAAGGATATAAAATATTTAGGAGTGAGATTGACGGATACTTTGAGGAAAATATACCTGATAAACTATATCCCTCTATTAGATGAGATTAAGAAGGAAACCAAAAAAAGGTCAACGCGCCCTCTCTCATGGATAGGACGAATAAACGCGGTAAAAATTATGTTGATCCCGAAAATTGTATATAAATTCCAGATGCTGCCCTTTGCAATTCCACAATCTTTTTTTATAACCTTAAAAGGTATAATATCTAAGTTTGGCGGGATAAAAAAAAACACGTATTGCAGCCACAGTATTGAGCACGGAGAAAAAGCAGGGGTGCTTAGCTGCTCCGGATTTCAAAAAATATTATAATGCGGTGTCACTTTCATGGTTAATAGAATGGACAAAAGAGGGAAGTGAAAAGAGGTGGATACATTTAGAAAATAGTATGAGCGATACACACTTAGGTCACGTAATATGGAACCCACCACACTATAGGACTTTGGGATGGAACACACATGATATAACTAATATTACACTTCAAATATGGATAGGTTGCACACGCAAAAAAAATGGGTGTATAACTCTCCGTTGATTTATTTAAAGGAAAATGTGTTCTTTGAACCTGGAAGAAGGGAAGTGGGGGGAAATTGGTTAAAAAAAGAAAATGCACAATTGAGAGATATATTAAAAAAAGGGGAAAATAAACACATTTCAAGAGTTGCGCTTAGACACCGAGTTAGTGAAACTTGACATATGGAGCTACACCCAACTAAAGCATTTAGTCGAGAAACTGCCAAAACCACTCCGAATGGGAGGAGACTATATGCAGGTGGAGCGGTTGTGCATGAGGGAAGAGTCCAAAAATAACATCTTCCGGATATATAAAATCTCATCAGCGGGAGAAGGATTGAACATCCCACCATCCTACCATATGTCAAGAAATGAGAAAATGAAATAGGAAAACAGTGTAGTAAACAAACAGCTTTGTGATAGACTCTGAGATGGCTGAAAGAAATTATAAATGCCTGGCAAGATGGTACATCACGCCTGACAAAAACTTTCAACGGGAAAGGTCCCACGAGTGCTGTAGAGGGTGTAAGTCTCTAGGTACAATGTTTCATATATGGTGGGATTGTCCTGTTATCAAAAATATTGGAAGGGGGTTCTACAACTAATAAAGATAATTACTAATGAAGATATCCCAGGGGACCCATGGCCTTGTTTTTTTCATGGGACAAATAGCCCCATGAAACAAGATAGAGCATCGATAATCCCTACTTTGCTCAATGTAGCAAAATGTCTAATCCCAAAAAAAGGCAGAAAATGGAGCTCCCCAAATCTGAGACTGGATATTTGGGATAAACACCATACAAAAATGGGAGAGCGTAGATGTAAGGGAGGAGGAACAGACAGAAGAGAGAGAATGGAAAGACAAATGGAAAGAGTGGCAAAATTTTAAAAGATCATGGAGATACGTAGTAGAGATTACTTAATAAAAAAAATTAGTTGAGAGTAGGATGAAAATACGGCGATAAATGAAATAGAACAGGAAATGGAAAAATAAGGGAAAAAGAGAAAGGGGCAAGGTGAAACGGGGGGGGGGAGAGAGAAACGGTTTAATATAAAGGAAATTAGAATATATTTGTATTTAACCCTTTGAGAACCAAGGTACGTATTTTTCCCATGTTTTTAATTGCCTGTATCATTTGATTAAGAGCTTAAAATACTTCTTTTCTTTTTTTTTTTTTCAGTTTGAGTCAAAATATTAGTTATCAACAAATGGATCTAGCTTTTTGCCAGTCATTTCATTCAATTGCTTAGTTACAGCAACTTTTTTTTTTTCATAAAAAGTAACCTAGATAGTCAGATGTTATTGGATCATAATTCCTCCCCCAAAAATGACAGAAGTGTGGAAATGGTTTTATTTATTGGTCAAATACATTCTTAAAGGGAAAAAAATATTAATCTTTATATTGATGACGGTAATCTTATGGTCCTCAAAGGGTTAAATTGTTCCTAATTTTAAAATATGGTTTTCGATTGTAAGTTGGAATTTTCTTATAAAATAAAGAAAAAAAAATACAAAGATACCCAAATGCAGGAGGCTCGAGACATGTTATAACAGTATGCATGCAATAAATATTACATCATTTTAAACTTATAAAAGTCGTTATGTTATGAAAAACATTTTATGTGGTGGAAGATTGCATTTCACATAAACTGGGGGGGTTGATGAACATGTACAAATACATAAGGGGTCCATATAGTGAACTTGGTGTTATCCACTTTAAGGTCATCACAGAGGTAAAGGGGACACTCTTTACGTCTGGAATAAAATTATACGAAATACGGAAAGATTTCTTCACAGTAAAGCCTCATACACACTATTAGATTTTGTGCTGATTTTTTTTCCTTCAGATTTACCAAAACCAAGTGTGTATGGGGCTTTAGAGCTGTGAAAATGTGGAATAGACTCCCTCCAGAGGTGGTTCTGTCCAGCTCAGTAGATTTTTTTTTTTTTAAAAAGGCCTGGATTCTTTCCTAAATGTACATAATATAACTGGGTACTAACATTTATAGGTAAAGTTGTTCCAGGGAAAATCCGATTGCCTCTTGGAGGAACAGGAAGGATCCCACGTCCCTATTGTTGTGTGCCAAATCACTCAAGCATCGAAGTGTGTTGAGGTCCCATTCTGAACAATGGCATTGCATGTCAGTGCACTGCCTATTTGTTACCACAACACAGCCTCAGGGCTTTCTGGTTTGGTTGCTTATTTACAGTGTGGCGTTCCTTTATGCAAAAAAGGCACATTTTTACATTTTGCAAATATGTATTACCTCAATACAGTTACAGTTTTATCTTAAGCATTTGATAAGTTTTATGTTGTGTGTGCTAATAATGATTAGTAGGAATTTTTCATTGATGTGAAATATAGCTTTGATGAGCAATTGTGCAACTATCATGAGTCTTGCAAATTTAACACTGTTTTAATTCTACAGGTCCTGTGCATTCTGAAAGTATTCATTTGGAGTATAATAGTAACTTTCAAAGCTGTGAAAATAGCCAAAAAACAAAAAATCCCAAAAGGGTTCAGTCTCCTAGGGTGAACATTGGGAGGCAGGACCTGGCAGTGAAAGGGTTAACTATAAAATACCCAACCAGTCTTTGCTGAAATAATTACCTTCACTCCTATAGATTTATCCCATAGTACTTTTTTCTGTCACTAGATGTCCGCAGTCTTATGGCCCCATCATTCAACCCACTTCCCCTGAGCCCAGGTCATCCTGGACTTACCTCAGCCTGTGAATGGACAGTGAAAGGAGAAGCAGCACAGTGATAAGCTTATCCATTGTAACTCTGCTGTATCCTCCTTGTTATCACTATGTAATTAGCTCCTTTACTGCTTTTTCCTCTCACACTCCAACATTGGTGCAAAGGTACCTCAGGAGGCAGATACTGGGACCAGCTGAGGTACTTGCACTGCATTTAAAGAATACTTTTAATGTTATAGAAATTATTACAGAGCTGTGTTAATTAAAACCTGCCTAGGGTTCAGCTTTAAAGGTTATTGTTAATATAATAGAGTGCTTTCATTGCAAATACAATATAGAGTGCATTGAAAAAGTATTCATACCCTTTAACATTTTCCACATTTTGTAAATGTATTTCATTAGGTTTTTTTTTTTTACAAACCAACACAAAGACCCTAAACATAGAGCCAGGGATACAATGGAATTGTTTAGATCAAAGCATATTCATGTGTTAGAATGGCCCAGTCAATGTCCAGACATAAATTCAATTGAGAATCTGTGGCAAGACTTGAAAATTGATGTTCACATATGCTCTCCATCTAATCTGACAGAGCTTGCCGTCATAGTCCGCGAGGCCAGGCGCCACGGACTAGGTCGAAGATGTGGCCTCGCCTAACATCTCCTGCTGGCAGCTCCTCAGGAACGATTCGGTGTCCATCAAAAAAAAAAAAAAAAAAAAAAAAACTTGATTCGAATTGTGAATCAAGTTTTTCTTAAAAAAAAATAAAATCACCCAGCTCTAAGATCAACTCAACATAAATTGTCTTGCACATTCATTGGCACAATTTGTTGACTTCTGATATTTTCCTTCTGCAACCAAGCTTTAAAAATTTAAATGTTTGTGAATAGTTTATTTTTTCATTATTAGGCTGTTATTGCTTAGCCAGATTTTCTGCAGTAGACATGTCCTCATTGTAGTAGAAAGTGAAGCGCTTGTTTTTTCAATTTCTAGGGCCGCAGTGGAGGAAGCTTACTCAAAGTCTATGCAGAAATTGTCCAAGATGGTCAGTAGTGGAAGCCACCTGGGGTAAGTGAGTCATTTTAAGACATGTTTGTAACACACCACAGTACATGTTTATGTAAAAATTTGTAGATAACACCCCCCCTTTTTTTTTGATAGGACCTTCGCCCCAATGTGGGAGATGTTTCGGGTATCTTCAGACAAGCTGGCTTTATGTCATCTAGAACTAAGCAAGAAGCTGCATGATTTAATAAAGGAGATCAATCGATATGGGGAAGAGCAGGTTAAGGTGCATAAAAAGGTAGGCTTTGGCATTCTAAAATTTTGCAAATTCTAGGTGGATTTGATGAAGGTTTTATTAAAGTGGAACTGAACTCAAAAATCGAAAAAACATTGTACATTTATTTACTATCTTGAATTCCTCCTAAATAACAGCAATGCACTTCCTGGCATGCGAGTGTGCCTACAGCCTTTTAGCTTTATATCTGAAGTCTGAGCCTTTAAGGCATTGCTGCCTCTGTCTACTTGTGTCTGGGGATATGGAGTGAGATTTAGAGATATATCAGTACTATGATCCACCCTATTCTCCTTGCTGGAGGCTTTGACATAAAGAAGCAAAACTCTGCCCCTTAACTATGGGATTGACTGCAGTCGGCCACATGGTTCAATGCATCATATCTCCAAATAATTAGTACATTACAGTAGAAATATTGATTAGACTCAAACTTCACCAGTACTGTTCAGATTTATCACACATACAGAGGTTTTCCATTTGTTAAAAATATATTTCTTTATCGTACATTACGGGACACTGAGCACCATAGTAATCACTATGTGGTTATATAGGCACCTTCAGGTGATGCACACTGGTAAACACAATACAGGAAGTTCGCTCCTTATATAACCCCTCCTCCTACCAGGAGTACCTCAGTTTTTTCGCCAGTGTCTAAGGTGTTGGTCACGAGCGAAGATGTGCTTTGAGGAACTCCAGGAGGGATCCATGCTGGATTTAAATAGCCTCCACAGACCGGATCCATCCAAACTGCCACTGAGGCCAAGGTGGATGGTAACCGGGCCTTGTATACGAAGCACAAGGTTTTGCCTGTAACACCTCTCTTTGCAGGGCTGGACCCCTGGACCCAGAGCTTTGGTCATGCTACATTACCTAAAGTTTTTTTCTGGTGGGGTGCTATTACAGGTCCAAGGGAGTGAAACCCCGTTCCTTGAAGTTTTGCTAAACGCAGCCCGCAGTTATGGGTGAAGGTTGGATCTGTCTGTTAATTCAGCAGAATCCTGCGGCAGGGATAAAGTAGGGGAAGAAGCCTAGGAACTAAAAAAAAAAAGTCCACCTAAGGTTTTCGTCTTTAGAGAAAAATGTTGTCATGCCTTGAATCTCCACTAGAGCAAGTATTTGCACATACCTTAATCTATTGTCTTCACTCCAGCTCAGTGTCAGTCTGTGTGTGGCCCCAACAGCTTGCACAGGGGAATTCCTCACGAGGTAAGATCTGCCATGCTTTTCTCCTCCTTGAAGGGACCAGGAGGGTTAGGGAATCGGCGATTGTTGTACACCCCGCCCCCCCCCCCCCCGCAGGGTGGTGCAGAGGTCCCGGGTTTCGCTTCACATTTTTCTCTTCCTGCTTGTGTCATTGGGCTCTGCCTCGCCCCCGCCCCCTGTGTGTTGAACTACGGACCCGAAGGCCACCGCGGAGTGTACGGGAACATTGTTTGGAATTCAAACGAAAGGAGAGGGCGGGTTGATGGAGGGGGCGGGGCCTAGGTGGCGCCATGTGTTAGACACAGCGTCCACGAGGATGCACGGTGCAGGCTTAAGAGTTTCACTGAAGCCAGTCTCTCCTTGGCTGAAGTGAGGAGAAGCAAGCCTGGCTACGCTCAGGACACAGAAGAGGTGGCGCATGTAAGGGCTGCAAAGGGCATTCCTAATACGGAAAGGACATTTTCTCTTACGTTCACTGACTGACACAGCTCCTTTACTTAGACCATTGGGTTGTTACGCCACCTTCAGGAGAGGACTAGGCAGAACATGTTAACATGTACAACAAAACCAGAACTTTCTAGTTCCGTCCAAGGGGCGGTCCCTTAGGTAACAACCCCCCAGCCTGCAAATTGCAGCCTCAGTTTTTTCTTCTGCCTAGTGAAGAACTTAGGAACTCTGCGGGCCCATCGGTCCGTGGATTTTTTCTGCAGAAGTTTGCCTTTTGCACAAGATTTAGATCCTGTGATCTGCTATCAACAGCTGGCTGGGTGACAGGCTGGATACCCTTATCCTTGTAGTCTCCCCAGCCTGGCCAGCGAGCGTGTGCAGACCAGAGCTCCACGTTGGGTCGGCCACGACATGCCCCCCAGGCTCCAGGGGTGGCCGGTGAGCTTAATGCTCTGGGGCACACATATGACCGGGCTACTGATGTCTGCGTCAGTGTGCCGGGCCAGAAGCCACACCATACTGATCGGAGAGGGGGTCTGTGATGGAATGTTCCCCAGCTTGTCAGGACTGGTAAGTACAGCTCTCCCTGCCTCGGTGGGGCTGAGCAGCTGGGCATTCCCTGGGAGGTCGATTTGGGGGTCCCTCACCTCCCTCTCTTCTCTCCCTGACCCTATCTTCCCTCCCCCGTGGGGGATGCTGCATGAGCTGCTGAGCGATGTGTGTGCGCCACAGACAGGGGCCCCCTGGGGGGGCTCTCACCTTGGGTGGAGGCTGCGCTGGGTGGCTGTGCCCTGGATGTCTGTAATGTCTCTCCCCTAGGTGTCTGGAGGTCTGTCTGCTGATCACTGTAGTGCTGTTTGCCGCCATTTCCTCTGCCTGTTTTCACTGTCTCTAATTGCATATCGTGCTCGGAGGCCATTTTTGGTGTGACCAGGGAGAAGCATGGTCAGACTCCATTTTTCTGTAGTCCAGCGGCCATTTTCCCTGTGATTATGTCCTTTATTATGGACGCTCGGGTGCCATTTTGTTGAAGCCTAAACACGCTTTTCATCCTCGGAGCTGTTCTCTGGGCACAGCACGGTTTTCTCTCACAAGCATCTGGGAGCTGACACAGGGCACAGGCACACCTAGCTGGACAGCGCAGAACTCGGTCAGGGTGGTGAGTCTTGCGGTGGAGGCCCCTCAGCCTGCAGCAGTTAGGAGGGTGGGACCATCACTGTCCTAAGTCCCCAACAGGTGGCAGACAGGGTAGGGTCAGCATGGCTTCAGAAACTGGTGTTTCTTCCCCCGAAGTCCAGGAAAATGAAACCGGTTCGCCTGCAGGCACTGCCTCTGGACGCTTTGTTGGCAGTCCTTATATGTTCCTAATATGTTCATTGCCAAGATGGAGATGGTGCATGGGCGCAAAGGTGGTAAAAAGCGGCCCCTGCCCCCCATCCTCTGGGGAGAGCTCTGATGCAGACTCGGGCCCCACCGAGGCTGGTGACCCCTGCTCTGTTGTTTCAGATGACGCTGACCAGGACCGATCGGACAGTGAGGAGTCCCCGTCCAGGTCTGCGAGTGACAAAGCGTTTGTTGGAGCACTTATCACATCTGTGCGTGATACCCTGAAAATTCAGGATACAGCAGATCCCTCTGCTGATGTAGTGGTCCCTTTTGGTGTCCCATAAGCCAGCCCGTACACCTAAGGTGTTTCCGTATCTGACTTATTTTGATAAGTTCATATACAAGGAATGGGGTCGACCGCAACTGAACCTTTTAGTCGCCAAATACATAGCGGTGCATTACCCCTTTAAGAAGAGCCTTCTCAAAAAATGGTCGGCTCCTCCGGTCGTGGACCCCCCAGTATCCAGGTTAAACAAAGTAACCACGATCCCGGTAGAGGGGACTCCTGCCTTTAAGGACCCCACGGACAGGAAGACCGAGGCAGCAGCCCGTTCCTTGTTTACGGTTGTGGGGGTCAGCAATGCAACCAGCACTGGCATCTGCACTTGTGTCACAGACACTTACTGAGTGGGCAAAACTTTTTCACCACGAATTGGGGGAGCAACAGGCTTCCCCTGTCTGCGTGGAACTAGACCAGGCATCTAAAAAAGCCCTGACGGCTTTACCCTTCCTTGGTGAGCGGCTCTTTGGAGCCTCATTGGATGACATTAGTAAAAATGCCACAGGTGGTAAGAGTACCTTACTCCCACAGGCCAGGAAGGCTAAGGAGCCACGTCGTAGGCAAGGGCCCTCATTCTCCGCTCACAAACTGCTTTTTTGTCCACCCGGGGCTTTGGCTAAACATACCCAGCCTGACAGGACGACATCTGAAGGACAAAAGCGTCCCTGGAACCACAAGCCTGCGAGCAAAAGTGCTACCTCATGAAGGTTTGCCCCCACCCGCAACACGGGTGGGGGGGTCGCCTTTGGGATTTTGCGGCCCGGAGAGCCTCTCAGCTGTCCGACCAACGCATATGCGATCTGATTTCCTCAGGCTACAAGATAGAGTTCCTCTCTTGGCCACAAAACAGATTCTTCCCCTCCAGTATACCCTCACTCCCGGCTTGCCGGGAGGCCCTAATGTAATAGTACCTGTTCCGGAGCTGGAAAGATTCCAGGGGTTCTACTCCAATCTGTTTGTAGTCCCCAAAAAGGAAGGGGTATGTCCAATCTTGGCCCTAAAGGCCCTCAATTACTTTTTAAAAGTACAGAGGTTCAGAATGGAATCGGTTCGCTCAGTAGTCGCTGCACTCCATCAAGGGGACTCCCTGGCGTCTTTGGACTTCCAGGATGCGTACCTGCACATACCCATATGCCTTTGGCGTCAGAAGTTTCTGCGATTTGCAGTTGGGGAAGCCCACTACCAGTTTGTGGCTCTCCCTTTTGGCTTGGCATCAGCCCCCCCCCCCCCCCCCGAGTCTTTACCAAGGTATTGGCTCCAGTTTTGGCATTGCTGGGTTACCTAGACGATCTCCTCCTGAGAGCATCTTCCGCCTCAGAATTAGAGGAGGATGTGGCGATCACCATGCAGACTGCAGAAATTTCAGTGGCTATTGAACCTAAAAAAAAGTCAGTGATCATACTGACTCGGTGCTTGGAGTACCTAGGCTTGCTGCTGGACTTCATGGAAGAGAGTGTTTCTCCCTTCAGGCAAGCTGCAGACTCTCAGAGCCGTGGTAAAATGGTTGATGAACCGCAGGTGGTCATCGCTACGCTTCTGCATGCGAGTCCTGGGACTCATGGTGGCCTCCTTCGAGGCAGTACCGTATGCCCAGTTCCACACCAGAGTCTTGCAGAAAGATTTTGACGAAATGGGACAAATCCCTGTTATCCCTGGATCGGCAGATTCAGGTGAGCCAGTCAGTCAGGGACTCCCTGCTCTGGTGGCACTTCGGTCCAGGAAGTTGTTCTTGCCTCTGAATTGGACAGTGATCACAACGGACGCCAGCCTAAGGGGCTGGGGTGGAGTACTGGGAGTACAGTTGACCCAGGGCCTCTGGTTGGAGGAGGCATCCAAGTTGCCGATCAATGTGCTTGAGCTAGGAGCGATCAGGCTATGCCTCTCCACATGGTCAATGAGACTTTGGGGGCGTCCGATCAGGATCCAGTCAGACAACGCCACGGCGGTGGCATATGTCAATCATCAAGGAGGAACAAGAAGCTCGGCCGCCGCACGGGAGGTTGTTTACATGCTTCAGCGGGCCGAGCGACACGTACCGGCCATATCAGCCATTTACATCCCGGGAGTGGAGAACTGGCAGGCGGACTACCTAAGTCGCCAGATGCTGGACCCAGGAGAATGGGCGCTGCATCCGGAGGTGTTCAAGCTACTGTGCCTACGTTGGGGCACACCAGACGTGGATCTTCTGGCCTCCAGTCTCAATCGGAAGGTGCTGAGATTCATGTCCAGGACAAGAGATCCTTCAGCAGACACGCTGGTGGCTCTGTGCGGTCAGTACCAGCTGATCTATGCCTTTTCTCTGCTAAAACTGCTCCCACGTCTGCTTCGCAGAGTGGAGACCGAGGGGATCCCAGTAATTCTGATTGCCCGAGATTAGCCTCAGCGTCCCTGATACGCAGACCTAGTGCGCCTGGCGGCGGACGCCCCCTGGCACCTGCCGTTACGAGAGGATCTTCTGTCTTGAGGTCCGATTCTCCATCCTGCTTTGCCATCGCTGGTTTTAACGGCATGGCTATTGAGAGCTAGGTGCTAAGGAACCGGGTCCTATCAGACTCGATTCCAACTATGTTGACAGCACGGAAATCTTTTTCTCCTGAAAATATATCATCGTGCCTGGAAGGCCTACATCTCCATGTGTGAGGAGAAAGGATGGCGCCCACGCTCCTATTCTATATCCAGGATTCTGCTGTTTCTACAGCGAGGAGTAGACCAGAAATTGGCTTTAAGCACCATAAGGGCAAATATCAGCCTTGGCTGTCTTTTTTTCAATGACCCCAGGCATCTCACTCTTTAGTGAGCTCTTTTGTTCAGGGGGTCCGACATGTAGTTCCTCCGGTGTGTCCACTGCTACCCTGTGGGACCTGAACCTGGTGTTATCGGAGCTTCAGAAACCGCCGTTTGAGAATATCAGACAGATTCAACTGTTGACTCTTTCCCAGAAAGTGGTCTTTCTAGTGGCCATTACATCGGCCAGGAGGGTTTTGGAACTGGTGTCCTTGTCTTGCAAGTCGCCCTATCTGGTTGTCCACAAGGATAAGTAGTGTTGCGTCCACAACCTTCATTTCTGCCAAAGGTGGTTTCGGCGTTTCACATCAATGAAGACATTGTGTTACCATCTCTGTGTCCTAAATCGACATATCCTAGGGAGGTGGCCCTCCATTCCTTGGACGTGGTCTGGGCTCTGAGGTTGTATTTGTCTGCTACGGCTCCCTTTCGAAAGTCAGAGTCTTTTTTTGTTTCGGTGGCTGGTCCGAAAAAGGCATAGCGGTCTCGTCGGTCAGCATTTCCAGGTTGATCAGACAAATTGTAGTACAGGCCTACGCCTTGAAGGGGCAGTTTCCCCCCTTTCCAGTCACGGCCCATTCCACCAGGGTAATTCAAACATCTTGGGCCTTCCGACATCAAGCGTCAGTTGCTCAAGTGTGTAAAGGGCCGGCTTGGTTGTCTGTTCACACCTTTACCAAATTCTACAAGGTAGATGTCAGTGCAACGGCTGATGCCTGCTTTGGCCGCAAAGTTTTGCAGGTGGCCGTGTAATTTGCAATTGCACTTAATCTTTTCTGTTTTTTTGACAAGAAACACAGTTATCTTTAAGTAAATGCACTGTTGCATTGTTACCACAAGTTCCGAGGCGGTTAGATAAGGTGATGACTCCCTGATAGGAGCACTCTGTTTTTGTGGGCAAAATTTTTATGTTGTTCCCACATTCTGTTTTGTGGGTGAAGCTTTATGCTGTTTGCCACCCCTCGTTTTGGCACTGCTTAAGGATGTCCCGATGGTAAGGGCGCTATGTCAGTCAGTGAACGTAAGAGAAAATAGGATTTTTTGTACTCGCTGTAAAATCTTTTTCTCTGTAGTTCACTCAATGACACAGCATCCTCCCCTATTTATTTTTTACGTTATACTGCTTGTTGATGTACTAAGGCTGCAGTATGCAGGCTGGGGGGTTGTTACCTAAGAACTAGAAAGTTCTGGTTTTGTTGTACATGTTGACATGTTCTGCCTAGTCCTCTCTTGAAGGTGGCGTAACAACCCGATGGTCTAATTAATGGAGCTGTGTCAGTCAGTGAACTACAGAGAAAAGGATTTTACGAATTTCACCCCCAGGCGCTAGGAAATCCAGTCATACCTCCACACTGTCATCCTCATCTGAAATACCAGATATGGCAAGCCAGGGTGAGTCATTGGAACAAGTTGGTGGTGCAGCTGCTTCTCACATGTCAGCCCCTGTATACTTGACTGAAGATGCCTTTTCCTCCACCTTGCTGGGCCTACAAGGAAGATTAGCAGCTTTAATCGCATCCTCTATCCAAAAGGATAGGATGCGGTTTAGATCCCCCCCCCCCCCACCTTAGACCCTTTACTAAGGAAACAGTGGGTACAGGATGAGGTGTTACCCTCAGGCGATCAGGAGGAAAGACAAACCTATGATGCGGAGGAAGCAACGGTAGATGAACCTTTTTCAGTCTCGCAATCTGAGAAGTTGCTGTTACAATTTGTTATGGAGATGGTTCGTACTACTACTTTCATGCTACCCCTAATGGAGCTGAAAGTTTGGTTACTTTGTTTTGTTTTCTTAAAACATTCACAGCCTTTGCATGCGTTTCCTGTCCATGCATTACTAGAAAAGCTTATTTGTGCTGAATGGGATCATCGGATAAGCATTTTATCCCTCCAAAGAGATTCTCAGTTCTCTATCCCATGGAGGAGAAATTCGCCAAAAAATTCAATATACCAGCGGTTGACGCTGTGATTTCCAGTGTGAATAAAAGTCTAACTTGTCCAGTAGACAATGCACAAATGCTTAAGGATCCAACAGATAAAAGGTTGGAATTCCTGCTAAAGTCCTCTTGTTTTTTTTTTGTTTTTTTTTTCCTTTGGCAGGTGCCGTTACTCAATAGGCATCTGTGAATCCCTAAAAGACCAATTTAGACAGGCCCTTAAAGAGGTTCCTGTACAACAAGCGTGATTTGGCTGAACGACCAAGAGCATTATGTTTTGCCATAGATGCCATTAACGATTCAATTCACCAGGTGTCCCGTCTTGTGCTTATGCTAGTACACATGCGTAGAATCCTGTGGTTAAAAAATTGGTCAGCCGAAGCACCTTGCAAAAGGCTCCTGCCTGGTTTTCCTTTTCTTGGGGATCGGCTATTTGGGGATGATTTGGACAAATACCTCCAAACTATTTCCAGTGGGAAAAGTACTCTTGCCAGTCAAAAGAAAGAATAAATGCCCTTCATTTAAGCGGACTCTTTTTCCTTCGCCAGGGGCATCCGCCTCTAGGCAGTGGAAGAGGAAGACCTCAGGGTCAGGCCTAGGCACAAAAGAAGTCCTGGAGCTGGAAACCAGCAAAACTGAATTCTAAATCCTCATTATGAAGGGGTCCCCCCCCCCCCCCCCCGCCAAGGTAGGGGGAAGACTTCTGCAGTTCACAGAAGTCTGGCAAGAGGAAATTCAGGACAGATGGGTCATCTCCACGGTAACTTTTGGGTACAAACTAGAATTTCCAGACTTTCCACCGTCTTGTTTTCTGAGGTCAAACGTTCCCAAAGATCCAGGGTAAAGACAATCTCTGTTTTGGGCGCCAGACCGATTAATGGCTCAGGGGGTGATCGTATAAATCCCCATAGATGAGCAAGGTTTGGGGTTTTATTCAAACCCCTTTTACAGTACCAAAACTGAATGGAGATGTCGGACCCATTTTAGATCTAAAAAATCTAAATCGGTTGTGAAGATCTGCTCCTTTCGCATGGAGTCTATCAGGTCAGTGGTTTCTATCCTACAAGGAGGAGAACTTCTGGCATCAGGTGACATCATGGATGCATATCTGCATGTTCCTATATTTCTTGCTCACCAAAGGTTTCTGTGGTTTGAAGTAGAACAGCAGCATTTCCAGTCTGTAGCCTTCCCTTCAGGCTAGCTACAGCCCCCTGGGTGTTTACAAAAGTCCTAGCCCCACCTCTAGCTAGGTTAAGGGCACAGGGCAGAACAGTTTTGGCACACCTAGATGATCTATTGCCAATAGACCAGTCGTGGCTCGTTTGGAGAAAAGCATACGCATTACAACCAGTTACCTGGAAAGTCTAGGTTGGATTTTCAACATCTAGAGAAGGCCTCCTTAAAACCGCTAAAAAGGCTCGAGTACTTGGGTGTGATCATAGACACAGCCCAGAAAAAGGTGTTCTTGCCTTAGGCAAAGATCAGTTCCATAAGAGAGTTGGTGCTGATGGTCAGGTCGAAAGGAGATCCCTCCATTCGCCTTTGAATGAGGTTGTTAGGAAAGATGGTGGCTTCATTCGAAGCAGTTCCCTATGCCTAGTTCCATTCCAGACTGTTGCAAAACAGTATCCTGCCTGCTTGGAACAAAACAATTCAAGCTTTAGACTTGCCAATGCGGCTGTCCCCAAGGGTGTCCCAAAGCCTCAGTTGGTGGTTACTAACCCAGAATCTGCTGAAAGGAAAATCATTCAGACCAGTTATCTGGAAGGTGGTAACGTCAAATGGCAGCCTTTCAAGCTAGGGAGCAGTGCTAGAACAACTGTCCATCTGACCAAGATGGCGGTGGAGGACCCATTGTCCCCTTCCACTACGGCCAGACCTACTCTCACAAGGGCCGATATTCCATCCTAAGAAAGGACAGGCAGCGTTGAAATCCACTGTCGCTAAGTGGATTCGGCAAGTTATAATTCTGACTTATGATTTAAGGGGTAAGATTCCACCATTTCAAGTCAAAGCGTGCTCTCCCAGGGCGGTTAGTGCTTCTTGGGCAGTGCATCACCAGGCCACGAGGATATCGCCTTTGGGCACAGTGTGCTTCAGGCAGCAGTATAGGTCCTCAAGTCTTGGGTGTTTACTCTTTTTTTGAAATCATAATCGAAACAGAAACTACCCATATGACCCTTTTTCAAACATTTACACACCCTGGTGATTTTTGCCTGATGACATGCACACAAGTTGGCACAATTAATGGCTATTAAAGGTAACCATCCTCACCTGTGATCTATTTGCTTGTAATTAGTGTGTGTATAAAAGGTCATTGAGTTTCTGGACTCATGACAGACCCTTGCATCTTTCATCCAGTGTTGCACTGACGTTTCTGGATTCTGAGTCAAGGGGTAAGCAAAAGAATTGTCAAAGGATCTGTGGTAAAAGGTAGTTGAACTGTATAAAACAGGAAAGGGATATAAAAAGATATCCAAGAAATTGAAAATGCCAATCAGCAGTGTCCAAACTCTAATCAAGAAGTGGAAAATGAGGGGTTCTGTTGAAACCAAACCACGGTCAGGTAGATCAACTAAAGTGTCAGCCTCAACTGACAGGAAAATTGTTCAGGATGCAAAGAAAAACCCACAAATGACTTCAGGAAAAACACAGGACTTTCTGAAAACGTGTGGTGTGGCTGTTTCAAGATGCACAATAAGTAGGCACTTGAAGGATGGGCTGTATGGTCGAGTCGCCAGAAGAAAGCCATTACTGCGCAAAGGCCTTTGATGAAAGGTACATCATTCCTACTGTGAAACACTGAGGTGGATCGCTAAGGTTTTTGGGATGTGTGAGCTACAAAGGTGAGAGAACCACCGCTCCAGGTAAGTCCACAAATCCAAGAAAACAGCCCCTCCAGGAATGGAGAAACCCAGGTGCAGGCACGGCATATACTTGTTACAAATAATTGAAGAGCTCTGGACAGCCGCACTCCAAGATAAATTCAAATTCCTTTTATTCGTGAAGCAGAATCACACAAAAGTGGGCCACAGCAAAGCAACAATAGCTAGCGCATTTCACACTACCAAGAGTGCTTATTCATAGCTGAGCTACAAAGGCGCAGGAAATGTGGTCAAAATTGATGGCACGATGAATGCAGTATGTTATAAAAAAAATACTGGAGGAACATTTGCATTCATCAGCTAGGAAGCTGCGCATTGGACATTACAATATGACAATGATCAAAAACACAAGGCCAAGTCAACCTGTCATTAGCTACAGCAGAATAAAGTGAAGGTTCTGGATGGCCATCTCAGTCTACTGACCTCAATATCATTGAGCTGCTCTGGGGAGATCTCAACGTGCAGTTCATGCAAGACAGCCCAAGAATTTACAGGAACGGGAGGCTTTTTGCCAAGAGGAATGGGCAGCTTTACCATCTGAGAAGATAGAAATACTCATCCACAAATACCACAAAAGACTTCAAGCTGTCATTGATGTTAAAGGGGGCAATACACGGTATTAAGAAATGGGGTATGTAAACTTTTGATCAGGGTCATTTGGGTAGTTTCTGTTGTGATTACGATTTTAAAAGAGTAAACACGATTGATAATAAATGGCTTCAGCCAAACACTAACCATGAATGAAAGAAAAGTGTTTATCATTCATTTTCATGTGACAACGCTGAAGAAATTACACTTTGCTACAATGTAAAATAGTGAATGTACAGCTTGTATAACAGTGTAAATTTGCCGTCCCCTCAAAATAACTCAACACAGCCATTAATCTCTGAACCGCTGGCAACCTAAGTGAAAATGTCCGAATTGGGCCCAATTAGCTATTTTCCCTCCCTGGTGTCATGTGACTTGTTAGTGTTACAAGGTCGCAGGTGTGTTAAATTTGGTGTTATCGCTCTCACTCTTTCATACTGGTCACTGGAGGTTCAACATAGCATCTCATGTCAAAGAACTCTGAGGATCTGAAAAAACAAATTGTTGCTCTACAACATAAAGATGGCCCAGGCTATAAGAAGATTGCCTAGACCCTGAACCTGAGCTGCAGCATGGTGGCCAAGACCATACAGTGGTTTAACGGGGCAGGTTCTACTCAGAACAGGCCTTGCCATGGTCGACCAAAAAAGTTGCGTGCACGTGCTCAGCGTCATATCCTGAGGTTGTCTTTTGGAAATAGGTGTCCACAAACAATTTGTTGAAGACAAGCAAACTAAGGACGTGGATTACTGGAACTGTGTCTTGTGGTCTGATAAGACCAAGATAAACTTATTTGGTTCAGATGGTTTCAATCTTGGGTGGCGACAACCAGGGGGGAAGTACAAAGACAAGTATGTCTTGCCTACAGTCAAGCATGGTAGTGGGAGTGTCATGATCCGGGGGGTGCATGAGTGCTGCTGGCCCTGGGGAGCTACATTTCATTGAGGGAGCCATGAATGCCAACATGTACTGTGACATACTGAAGCAGAGCATGATCCCCTCCCTTCAGCGACTGGGCCGCAGGACAGTATTCCAACATAACGACCCCAAACACACCTCCAAGATGACCACCGCCTTGCTAAAGGAGCAAAGGGTAAAGGTGATGGACTGGCCAAGCATGTCTCCAGACCTAAACCCTATTGAGCATCTGTGGGGCATCCTCAACCGAAACGTGATGTTGTCATGGAGGAGTGGAAGAGGACTCCAGTGGCAAGCTGTGAAGCTCTGGTGAACTCCATGCCCAAGCGGGTTAAACATGTAACAAAATATTTTTCAATAATGTGAGGGGTGTACTCACTTTTGTGAGATACTTTGTAGGATATATATAGAATTTTTTTTATTTTTTTTGCGTCACAAGCTGGTGGACTTGTGTTATATATTTTTGAAAAAAATCCTCCTTAGTGCTGTTGATTCTGCACAAATTAAAAGTAATTTGAGCAGCTGATGAGCCGCTGGATTACAGGAGGTGGAAGGGGTTTACTGGCCAGGGAAGCATCTGATTTCACCGATCTGTGTCTGATCGGCTGATTTGAAAGCCAGAGGAGAGATTTGGGGTCTGATAGATCCCTGATCCCTCCATAAAGAGAATATGTTCTAGCCCATGCTATTACAAGGGATGTTGTTTATTACTTGTAATAGCAATACTGTACTCTAAACTGGTAACTTGTAAAGGCTCTTAAAGCGTTGCCTATGGAGAGTTTTAGGTACTGTAATTTGGCGCTGTTCCACGGGCAGGTGCAATTTTAACCGCTTGCTGCCCAGCTGCTATCGTTATACGGCAGCAGGTCGGCTCTCCTGCGCAAATTGCCGTAGCTGTACGGCAGCTCACTCGGGTGCGATAGTGGGCTCGCTGAGGGAGAGTGCCTGTGGGTTGGGCGGACTCTATGTCCTCCGGCGACCAGCGATCGGCTAGTACAGAATTGTAAACAAGATGGATCCCCATTCTGACAGGAGACATGACAGATCTACTGTTCCCAGTGATCAGGAACAGTGATCTGTCATGCCCCTGCCAGCCCAACCCCCCTCCAGTGAGAACACACCCAGGAAACACAGTTAACCCCTTGATCTCCCCCTAGGGTTAACGCCTTCCCTGCCAGTGTCATTTTTATATTGATCAGTTCTTAGTCATTTTATAGCAAAACCATGATCTTTTTTTATATGTAGGAGAGGAATGCCTGAATTGGCCCAGACCAGAAGTGGTTAAAATAACAAACATGCTGCTTACCTCCTGTTCTAGATTCCCGACCGCTGAGGGGGCGCTTGTGCAGGCGTGCGCCCGAGTCAAGATGTGTGCATACATAGACACGCACAGCACAGGTCAACCACACACCCCCTGCTCCCGCCGTCTTTAGCAAGATCTGTAATTGCTTCTCTCGAATGGGGAATTTATACCATCAGAAGCCATGCAAGAGCCCTTTCTACATATCCCCATCTTACCTCCACACGTTTCTACGCTTTGCTGTTGGAGACTAGCACTTTATTATTATTTTTTTATTGTAGCACTTTCATTCAAGCTCTTTCATTCTGGCACTCAGAGTGTTCACAAAAGTGTTGCGCTTCTTGCTTTTATCTAGCCCCATGACACCCATGTCACTGGATTCTTGAACGACCTCTATGTAACGATTCCCCTGCCACAACATTGTGAGCCAGAATCCAAAGGACTATTCAGTTCCCTCAAACCTTTGACTAGCTAATCCGTTGAATTATGCCCTTTTTTCCTCCTTGGGTATCTGGGCCTAATCTTAAGCATAGCCCAAGCCAGAATCTTCCTTCTGAAAAGATTGCCACCTTAAGAACCTGCATGTGGACCCTCGGATCCAAAAGGCACCCTTCAGTTTGCTTCTGTGTAATAGTTTCTGGCTCAATGTTGGCCTCCTTTGAGGCAGTCTTCATTGCCCAGTTTCACTCCAGGACTGTTCAGCTCAACATGCTCACCTTGTAGAACAATCAAATTCACTCTCTGGACCATCCTATGTGTCTATGTAGCCTGGCAATTCTCTCCCTGGCATGGTGGAGCTCCAGCTGCGCATTGAATTGAGGATAGAGATTCCTTCCCATGCCCTGGAAGGTGGTGAGAACAGATGCCAACCTTACTGGTTGTTGGAGAATTTACAACTCCCCTAACTGTCCGGTGCACCTGATGTTCCCCATCAATATTCTGGAAGTGACTGCCATCAGCTGTATTGCTTAGCTGTGCTGGTCTAGCAGGGCTGTGTTTGATTTCTGGACTGGAAGGATAGAACTGCAACTTATTTGTCAGGTAAAACCGTTGAATTATATTTCAACCATGTATTTAGCGGTTTGCTTAGAGCTCTGCTATGAATGTGTTTTATTTGCAATTTAAATGTGATTTACATTTAGAGTTCCTTCAGGTATGCTATATTATAGATGTGTCTATGATTGGAAATCACAATGAAGCTTGTAAAGAGCTTCATGTTGTGTGTGTGTGTGTGTGTGTGTGTGTGTGTGTGTGTGTGTGTGTTTTTTTTTTCCTGCTTACATTACTTGCTTTTGTGTCCTGATCAGACACGTTGTAAGGACTGTATAGATAAAAATCGTAAAACGTTTTTTTTTTTTTGTAAGTGGAAATAGGAGAAAAAGCTCTATAGATTTTGGTGCTTAAAGTATAGTTTTACCTTCAGGAAGATTTTCCAAAAATCTCCCTATAATTCTATATCCAATGAATAGTACATCCCATAGTTCCTCCTGTTGGAAATGGTGAAGATCCTCCCAACAGCAGCTGTTCTCTTCAGAAAATGTGCTGGCCCCTCATTCTCCCAATGTTGTTTGCAAGACAGGCTGTATATCACATTTTGTGGCCACTCTGGGCCCTTCAAATTGCACATGTGCACAGCGCTTCCCATCCCATCTTCTGTTTAATTCAGTAGTTGTCCCTCCAGGCTATTCAAACTGCACGTGTGCACAGGGCATGGTCTCTTTCTCTAGCTAAGCTCAGCACCTGAAAAGCCACTTTATTGTGAAATTGAGACTGTCCTGCAAATGGCAAGAAGGAGAGGAATAAGGGGTCAGTGCTTTTTTTAAGAGGATCCCCAACAGATGCATCTGTAATGGGAAGGTATTCACCATTCCAACAGAAGAAGCTGTCTTATATACTATTCAGTGTATATAGAATTACACAGGGGACAACGCAAGCAATTGTTTGCCTGTCCCTTTTAGTAGATCCTGTGTTTACTACTCCCCTAAATGAGCAGAGAGAAATGAAATTGATCCACTCTTCAAAACACAGGATCCTCTAGCCTATGCAGTAGATGCCCTGATGATTCATTGGTCTGCATACAAGCTGAGCTATATATTTCCTCCGTTAAAGATTCTTCCACGAATGCTGCACAAAATAGAGGTGGAAAAGGGCTCCAGTGATTCTCGTCACACTGAATTGGCCCAAAAGAATTTGGTACCCAGACATACTCCTTGTTGACGAGTATTGGCCTCTTCCAAACATACCAGCTATATTGGCA
The DNA here is from genome assembly GCF_037356315.1 of Lithobates pipiens. Classification (NCBI taxonomy): domain Eukaryota; kingdom Metazoa; phylum Chordata; class Amphibia; order Anura; family Ranidae; genus Lithobates; species Lithobates pipiens. The sequence goes on along the minus strand of NW_027507718.1, from coordinate 129,835,494 downwards.
TTCTGTTTCTTCAGCTAGGTACACATAGGCCAAAAATTGGTTTGGTTCAACAGTTACCGGACAACTTTTAGTCCATATATACTGCTCCCTGTTTGACAGAATCAGCTTCTCTCAAATGAGCATGCTGGAAAACCAGTGTCTGATCAGCCAATGGCTGCAAGTGCTGATTGGTATGTTCTGGCCGGGGGGGCTCAACAGGGAGATTGCCACACTGACGAGCCCACTGGGTTAAACAGAAAAAAAATGGCCCGTGTGTTACCAAAATTAGTCACTGGGTTTATTGGCATGGCCATGAAGGATAGACCCACCTACTGGGCTGAATGTCAGACATGATAAAGGATGGACCTCTGTCATGTCACTGCTATATGATTTATTTGCAAAGGACTAAACCTAATGGAAATACCCATTGGGTATATGCACCACAATTTCTAGGTATTCCAGTTACTACTGGTAAACTCCAGGCAGACATAAAAAAGCAACAGTTATTACAATTATCTTTTCATTAGAAAAACAGTTGATGTATATTGTTGCCCATTGTACTTAAATGTGTCTTCCGCTCTCTTGTAATCCCCTGTAAGGCAGGACTTAGATGGGGAGAGGAACTAATCAGGCTCCAAAGATACTACTATTCATTTTGTTGTAACCATTTGTGTTATATTTGTTTTTATTTGTTTATTACCACAGGCCAAAGAGGAGATGTCTGGCACTTTGGAGGTCATTCAGCTTCTGCAGTGTAGTTCCCAGCTCCTTCAAAAATCCCGCGACAACTACTGCAGCAGATTTGCTGAGCAGGAGCGTTTGCGTAGGGAGGGTTCCCCACAGAAAGAGATGGACAAGGTGAGGTTAATGGTCAAAATGTTTGTTTCACATTATCTGTTTAGCAAAGTGCTTGTGCCTTTGTACTAACAAACATTCAAATTTCAAAGGATACGCTTTATTGGCTAATGAAGGATTAATGTCTAATGAACATCCATAATGGGACCATTTCACTATTTCCTCACCAAGATAAGGATGTTTATTTTCAGACTTGGGCCCCTTACACACCGGTGCGATTTTGTTGCGATTTCAGAGAATGCCTGTGTAAACTTGAGGTCTATGCACCAAAGTAGTACAGGGACTACTTTGGCGGTGCCACTTGAAGTCGCACATATATGAATGGTTATCATTGGAAATCAGTCGCAGGACAAGTCGCGCAAGTGTGAATGGGGCCTAATAGTGCAAAATAACTGTCATTTAAAAAAAATATGGATGTATTCAACATGAATATGTTGTGAATTGAACCTAATGTTTCAAAAACTTGCATATTTACAATTTTTATGCAATCACTTAAGCTTTCATACCTGTACAGCCCCTATGGGCCAGCACTATTTTTACATTTCTGATATGGCCTGTTTATTTAGCAGTCACTTTGCTTTTATGTAAAGTGGAACTTTAGCAACTTGCCGACTAGGCCATAGCCAAATGACAGCTACAGCGTGGTCGGTTAGTTCTGAGAGGGTGTACAATGACCCTCCCTAAGCAGAGCGGACACAGCCTGCTCTCCTGTATGGGCAGTTAGATGTAAACCAACCGATCTGCTAGAGCAGTGGTTCTCAACTCCTGTCCTCAGGACCCATTAACAGGCCAGGTTTGCAAAATAACTGAAATGCATCACAGGTGATATCATTTGCTGCTCAGTGATTGCAGTATTCTAGTCTGCATCTCCCCAAGCTAATGCCCCGTACACACGTTCCGATTATCGGACCACAAAAGTCGCTTTCGGACAGATCGTTCGATAATCTGATCGTTAGTACGCAGCTTTCGACAGCCGATCACGACAGTCCGTCCAACTAAATCCGAAGGAACAAACAGGAAAACTTTGGTCGGATGACAGCCCATCGTACGACAGTCGTGTAGTCAGTACAGTATGCGTCCGATAAAAGTCATTAGACAAACACCACGCATGATCGGAAACATGAAAATAAACCAGAAGGACACACAGGTCACACGTTTTTGACATCATTTAAAATACGTAGCTACGCACGACGGAAGATTTTTCCAGAATCGTACGACAAAAGTCTTACACACATTTTGCACTGTTGTATTCAATCTTAGTTGTATACAACAAAATGTGAACGATCGGTCTTACGATAATCAGAACGTGTGTACGGGGCATAATACTTAAAATCTGGCCTGTTAATGGGTCTTGAGGACAGGAGTTGAGAACCACTTCTCTAGACGGGAGGAGAACAGATCCCCATCCACCTGTTTTTATTGGATCGGATTGGATGTCAGCAGGTGTAAACAGACACATGTCCATTTACCCCCCCCCCCCCCATAGCGGAGAGAAATGGGGGGCCTGATTGGGTCCACCTGGTGAAAGCCAGTGGAGGGATTGGCAGAGAGGAGTAGCAGACACAGAGCTTTTGGTAAGGTGCATGAGTCTGGCAGCAGCATTCATTATGGATTTAAGGGGGTTAGACTATGTAGAGGTAAGCCAATGAGAAGGGAGTTACAGTAGTCGAGGCGAGACATGACCAGGGAGTGAAATAAGAGCTTTGTTGTGTCATTGGTTAGAAAGGGGCGTATTTTGAAGATGTTGCGGAGGTTTAGGCGGCAAGTTTTGGACAGTGATTGGACATGGGGCTTTAAAGAAGAGCGGGGATGGGCTTATAGCTGTGCCATTAATTTTGACAGAGAGGCCAGGAGAAGGGAAAGGGGCACAAGGGAAAACTAAGTTTGGTTTTGGATAGATTGAGTTTGAGGAAGTGGTGTGACATCCAGACTGATATATCTGTTAGTAAATTAGTGATACGTGAGGAGACGGAGAGTGAGCTGAGGGGTAGAGAAATAGATTTGGGTATCATTATCGTAGAGATGGTTTTGGAAGCCATGGGAGGCTATCAGCTGACCCAGGGAAGAGGTGTAGATTGAAAATAGGAGAGGTCCAAGAACAGATCCTTGGGGGGACCCCAACAGAGAAAGGAAGAGGAGAGGAGGAAGTAGAATTGTAAGTAACACTAAAGGTTCGGTTGGATAGGTAGGAGGAGAACCAGCAGAGAGGGTCAAGGGTATTGCCTTCAGAGTGAGTAGAAGAGTGTATCCATTGCTTCAGATCAAAGGAGGAGGTTAAACTGAGAAGTTTGCAAGTGGCAGGAGTGTTCGTATTAATAGGATCCACCTGTCAGTTTCTCATTCTTCTTTAAGGATTGGGGGTATAATTGGTAAAAACAGCTGGATAGGAATCCATTCCCCTTCCATCTAGTGGATCGGATGGCAGTCAGGTGTAAACAGACAGGTGGCCCATTTACATCCGACTCGCCATAGAGTAGAATGGGCTGTGCCCGCTCTGCATCCCCCGCTGAGCAAGCCCACTCCGCGTGGAAGTGGCCTAAATAATAATAAAAAATAAAAATAAAAAAAAGGTGACATGTCCGTCCGTCCCCCCCCTTCAAACAAAATTTGTATGAAAGGGGCCATATAGCAGAGCTGGGGACGGATATGTCAAAAACAGCTACCTGCAACTCTGCTTTAATCTCTAAGTTTTGGTTTTGTTACAATGAAATGTTTATGCATACCATTAAATGAGTACAGATTGTTAAAAAAAAAGCAGGGGGGATTAAACTGGGGACAGGGATTTGTTGATGCATTTATTTCTGAGTAACTGATGTCTGTCTTTATGTTGTATATGTAAAAATACATTCTAGCAACCAGCAGTAGAAATAAAGTATTTTTTTTCTTAATATATTGGAAAGAAATTTAGTAGAATATGGGGAAAGGGTAGGAATCTTTCATTTGAAGTTCATCCCTTTGCTCTGCGCATTAAATGAAACCGTAAATACAAAGTAACAATGATACTCTGTATGTGCATGAACAGTGTTTATAAACACTGTCATGTCTGTTTTTTTGACCGCAGCAGCTAAAAAACCTGCTTTATTTACACAGCAGGATTGTAGGTAAATGCGGTGGGGGAGTGAGCAGAAATATTGAGCATACAGCACATGCTCTGTTTACTTCAATTAAGTTTTTCTTGGGGTGTTTGTAGCACGCCTGGTGCCCACAAATGGTTATACATCAAACTGTTGAAATGAATTGAAACTAATGCTCATTGTGGACAGATATAAAAAGTGTTTGTTTCTTCCAATTACCTTTAATTTATCAGGCAGAGCTGAAGACTAGAAAAGCAGCAAAGTCTCTGCGAGGCTCAGTGGAAAAATACAATGCTGTACGAAAAGAGTTTGAGGAGAAGATGCTGCAGTCTGCACAGGTCAGTCATTTTATTTTTTATAATAAAGTGCAAAGTTAGGCCCTTTTCACACAGGCGTTCCGTTTGTCTTTTTTTTTATCCATCTGTTCAGAGATGAAAAACGGACACCAATATATTTCCATGGGCAAGCACCTCCATTAACATCCATTTTTTTAAAATGGAAATAAGCCCTATTTTTCTTCCGTTTAAAAAAAAACTGAACAGATGAATAATGGATGTAAACAGACAGATGATCTGTTTTTGCATTGGTAATGGATGTAAGTAAACTGAATCAATTTTTCTTTTAAAAAAATATGACTGAACTGATGGAAAAAAAACGGAACACCCTTGTGAAAGGACCTCAAGGATAATTTTGAATAGGAAGCATACTAAGGAATCTTTAACTTGTCTCCTTGGCACCTGCAGATACCTGCTGGAGCCACCCTGCAAACCTTAGATTTGGGAAGAATGTGCACGCCACCTTCCATAAAGCAATATTTCAGTTGCAAATAAAGGGTGAAGTGAGAGTACCTGAATATACCAACTTTGATGACTTTTTGCAAGAGGTTCTTTAGGTGGTCTACTGTTTAAAGGGCATGTCAGCTCAAAACCAATCTCTTATTGGTGAGGCCCTGTTATATGCCATGTAGGTTATTTTTTAAAACACTAAAAGGATCCCGATTACTGAATAAGGCTGCGGTGGCCCATGTACCTATAGTATAGTATACCGTAATACAATAGAAAACACATACTTCTCTAGGTCAGTCCAGGCATGCCCACAATATGCCTAGGTGCACATAAAGCTCATCGCTGAAAATCAATGAAATAAGATAATTGGTGATTACAGTCTAGTAAAAAAAAATCCTTTATTGTAAAATTATAAACAATACATCATTAGGGGTGAGACTTCTAACATTTTGTTTAAGCTAAATGGCACTTACTCTTGAGAATACAGCTACATACAAATTGGTGTCTTTCTTTTGTGTATTGATTAAAGCGTATAACCTGTAGGTGGTGCTGCGTGCTAAGGCAATTATTTTGCCCTTAACTTTCAACTTACAAACCTTATTCAGGAATACAGAAGCATACAGAGATACCGTAACGTAACAAATTTTACGCACTTAAAGTGATAATAAAGGATAAAAAAAACATACATACCTCCATGGTGTTACACAAGACTGATGATGCAGCTGTCCTCCACTGGCACTAAGACTAAGAACTGAGTGATCACATGACCGCTGATCAATCAGTTCTCAATCTTCTCAAAACTAAGAGCAGCGACTGTCAGTCACCACTCTCTGATCTGCACCCCCCCCCCCCAGCGCTCATTGGAGTACTGGGCTGGGGATTGGGGCAGGAGCAGCTGGCTCCAGCTCTTACCCACGCTCAGGAATCTAGGTAGATCCTTCCTTAGGATCCTTCCAGACCCTGGAGCGTTCTTTAGCTTGGTGTCAACTGATTCTGGGTCACAGAAGAGCAAAAGTAAGTGCACCCCCGTGACCAACAAGAAAAGTATGACCAAAAAAAAAATCTTTGTCCATAATTTGTGCAAACCCTCAGTTTTGTTTAGTTTTTTTTTTAAGCATATTCAGCAACTAATTTAAGCAAGAGTATGCAACTTCTTTATTTTTTAATCCTTAGCTATGTACCAGTTTAAGCTAGTGCCATGACTGCTGATCCAGGTTGTTATCTTCAGGGTGACTCCTTTCTCTTGCAGCTTTCTATGGAGTCATTTTTGAAAGTATGAACTAGAATTTTCTCCCTATACCATGTGCATCAAGAGAAACACACAGCCCCCAGAGCCTATGATGACAAGGCATGTCCCTGCTCCTCCATCCTTCTCCACTCTTCCTTTTTCAAACTAAGAGACTGAGTGGAGACTGCACTGTCCACTCTTAACTCTTTCTGTGAAGACCAGACGTTTAGGGAAGCAGTACTGAGAGAGCAGGAGCCAGCAGCTGTGAAAGTTGTAAACTGGAATTCTATCGAATAGTTTACTGGGGAATGTTATTTTATGGTTTTCAAAGTGTTAGGTTAAAAAACACTAATGGCTTAATACTACTTTATGCTTCAAGAATTAGACATAAAAGCTGAATGGTTGCCATGCACAACTGCTTCATTTTCTGGCTTTTTTGATAAATTCCCCTCCTGGGCTTTACATCAGATTGATCATTTCTATTATTACCAACCCTCTGCTTCCCCTCTTGTTTGTGTTGCTTTTCACCAACTGTATTGACTGCCTTTTATAGCTTTGTAAAAATAGGATTTTTAAAAACTGCTTACCTGTAAAATCTTTTTCTTTGAAGTACATCAAGGAACGCAGAGCCATAGTAGTTACTATGTGGGTTATAGGCCACCATCAGGTGATGGACACTGGTACGCCCTAAATTAAAAAGTGCACTCTCTATATAACCTGCACTGGTAGGTTACACTGATGGGCAGCACTGCTAGGTGGCACTGATTGGCACCACTGGTGGGCATTGATAGGTGGCACTGTGGGCACTGGCAGGGGGTACTGATTGGCACAGATGAGGCAGATGTGCCTCCTTCCTCTTTTGGACCGATGTCCCTTGCACATAAGCCGGTGATCGGCTTTTTTCGACAGTGTGAGGAGAAAAAAAAAAGATTACCGAGCTTTTGTTTACACATGTGTTCAGCTGTCATTGGCAGACAGCTGATCACTTGGTAAGTGGCCAGGACCGGCCCCTTACTCGGATTTGTGATCACAGCGCACGCCCGCGCGGGGAGTGTGCAAAGGGGAGGCCGTTATATGATGGCCTCCTGGAAATTCAGGTCCACGCTGTAGCCGTCATTCGGCTATAGCACGGACGCCAAGTGGTTAAACAGGTTTAAAATTTGACTGGTCTAGACACTTCACGTCCTGATCTTATACCATTCCTACAATGTACATATACTGCAGGGATACATGAAATTATTAAAAGAAATTGCATATCCACCAAGTCAACCCAACACATTTCAACTTATAAAGTCTTCATCTGGGGAATAAGAAAGTGGACGCAATCCTACATAGATCAAGGAAACAAAAAAGAAAATGCATAATGAAATTTTCTATAAAATGTTACCAGATTGTACATGATTTCACTATTTCCATGTGACATTCAAATCAAGTATAATGCACTTGCAAAGATATGAACGTGACTGGATCTCCAGACATACAGGTAATGGCTCAGTGGTGCAGACCACACTGGTCTCTGCCCAACCCAGACCTCAAGCCCCACAGATCAATGGCTGTCAAGCAGAAGGCAGCAGAGGAGGCTTGCTCGAATCAAAGCATAGGTCACTCTTTAGCTGATCAATAAATGTTTTTTAAAATGTACTATGATTTATAGATCGGGTGAATGTAGTATTGTATAAATTTGAAACGAACATCCAATAAAGTGTATCAAGTCGAACAATACCTAATGGAAGCGTAAGAGGCCACAAAATATATGTATAGAGCTGGATGGTAGATAACTGCAGCAAAAGGAGAGCAATCGCCTATAAAGCCCTATAGTAAATCAAGAAGAGGAGCTGTAGAGGGACATTCAAAGTTTAAATTTGTTGATAGAAAAAGGGGCTTTTTCATACTTTCATCCAGCATGGCTCCAGCAAGCATGTACTCCACCGGCTGAATTGATCTCCACTGGCTGAATTGATCTCCACTGGTTCCCAATCACCTCCCCGCCACCCCGGGAAGTGTGGATTGGCTGCTGATGACAAACTCTCCAAGCAGTGCGGCTAAACTAGATGGTGACCATGCATGCTGAACTCAGCAGGGACGCAATGGACACACCAACAGCGTGGATGTGTGTCCAAAACTGCCCGCAAAGGGGGATCAAGCTGGCAGAAAGGCAAGTAGGGGAGAGAGCTCGTCCATTGGACAGACACAAATCCCCCACGTCTACGCTGGGGGACCCAAGAGCTCACATGCACACTAATGATATTAACCACTTCCGGACCGTCGCACGCCGATGTATGTCCTAACTTTGAAGAGGGATATCTTTGCTATGGTAGCAGCTAGCTGCCATAACCCTGATATCCTCTTCTTCGGCAGGCAGTCCATTTTCTGATAATACTAGTCTCTGTGGTGGATTTGCCACGAGATCGCCTCGCCGCCGCTTACCTGAGCCGTCGGATGCTTGTCCTTCCTGGGTATGGAGATGAGTGAGGGAAAGATGGCCCCCACCCGTCTCCATACCATTGCAGGGTGGAAGCGATGTCAAAACGTCACTTCCGCCCATAGCTCTTTAAAGGGCCATTTTTTTCCAAATGACAAAAGCAAAAAAAACAACAAAAAAACAATTATTGATCTGTTTTACCTGACGCAAACACCCTTCAAAAAAGGCTTAAAGGTGATAGCATCATTTAACCCCGGAGGGCAGGTGGCCCTTAATTTGTATATCCATTTCTTTTCTGTTTGTAAAAATATCTTATTCCAATTCCCCTTTCTTTGGGGTATTTGTATCCTATCCAGTGCTGTGACTTTAATTTTTGGAAATTTACTCCCATGGATCTTCGTAAAATGCCTTCCCAATGGTAAATCCAGGTTGCAGGTTTGCATGCAATGGATATGTCTATGTAAACGGTGCCATCGTTCTTGTTTGGGTTTACCAACATAGAAAGAACCGCAATCACATGTGATCATATATACTACTCTCTGCATGCAAAAATTTGCAAAATGTTTTAAATCAAATGAATTACCATTGGGAAGAATTAAATAACTTTTCCCCAACATGTAAGTACAGTAACAGCAGGCACCACAGACAAAAGTGCCACCTTGTTGGCATGGATCGCCTTTCCCATTATGCAATTCACTAATTTGTCCCACAATGAAACAGCCCTTCTAAAAGTAACAGCTAGTCTGTCATTGATGAACTGCTTAATTACAGTGTCTTCAGCTAGAATAGGCCAATGCCTATTCAAAATTCTTTTATTTTCTGATTGTTGATTAGTATGTCTCAAAATTACACGTGTAGATGGAAGATCACTAGGGACTTTTATGTCTGAAAAATACCTCCTCACGGGGGTAGTCTACTCACTTTGTTGAAGGCTTTTTGATGGCAAGTTTTACTATAGCCTCTTTCCAAAAACCTATTCTTTTATCAGCTTCTAGTTTGAAGGTTGAGTCCATAGAACAATTCCTTCTCTGTCTCAGATACTGACTGAAAGGTATTAAGCTGACAAGACTGGTAGGGTGAAACCGGCCAGCGGTACTCTTACGATAGAAACCGCTCGCAAGACGTCCATCTGTCATTTTAGTGATGCTAGTGTTCAAAAAGGTCACAGTGGTCAGGTCATAAGTTATGGTATATTTTAAGTTAAATTAATTGTTATTCATAGCTTTAAGACATTGGCATAGGATGTCCTCTAGGCCCTCCCAGACAAGGGATATGTCGTCTATGTACCTTTTGTGTATGTTTATGTACCAGGTGTACATGGACAGCCACTCGTCTGAGAGAAAGTATGATACATTGATAGGATTATCGACATCTCGAAGGATGGATTCAAGATTGATTTCATCAGTTAGATTTGTGCCAGACTGATTGATGGAAGAATGTGAGATTTGAGTATTACACAGTGAAACCTCACTGCAAGATTGATTTGACATCACATGTCTGCATATCCAAGGCATTAGACATTGAGTAGACAAGCGGACCTAAACCTCTTGCCCCAGTCATAGAAGGCTCTGCGTACTGCGGCCTTCCTCCACAGTATATAAATCTTTTTTTTTTTTTTTTTTTTTTTGGGGGGGGGGGTTACTTTATTTCTTACCGAGGCTGTAGAAGTAGGGGCTCACAGCGGCCGATGGGCAGAGCTGCATTTAGAGGCATTCAGCTTCCTATGACGGACATGACTGACTGAGCAGGACACCACTAGATCTGCCAGGTAGGTCAGTATCCAAATATCTGAATCCAGGACAATGCTGCATAACAAGTTAAAAAAAAAAAAAAAAAATATATATATATATATATATATATCAGAGAGCTGACTGATTTTACTCTTTAATGACTTAATGAAGGATATATTGCAGTGACATGATTGGGATATACAGCATTAAAATGTTTTTAACAATCTGTTTTCCAGTTATTTCAAGATACAGAGGCAGCTCATCTTAAACAAATGAAGAGACTTGTTACAGCATATTCACATTCTGTGGAGGATACTCATGTACAAATTGGACAGGTAAGTGTGGATGGTTGTTGTTAATATTATCTGTCTAAACCAGGTTCATTTTGATGTCAGATTTAGATTTGGTTTTAGTCATAGTCTTTTGACTAAAAATGGCATTTTGGTTTGTTATATTTTAGTCCCCTAAATTCTTTTAGTTCTAGTCTACTTAAATCTTGTGGGTTTAAATTGTAATGCATTATTTAAGCATTTCTCTGGCATTGCCACACTCATTATATACTCCTGGAGTAAAAATTAAATAACATCTAGGCGTGGCCGGAATGTGATACAGATCACAGGTGCATGGTGTTGGAGCGCCGATCCTATCTTGCTTCCTACAGCTCATACTGCGATCTCCTTTGATCTCCCAGCTCTGCAACTGTGCTCTTCTCTTCATGTGAGCTGGCTCCTTTTGGCATCCTCTATGGCCTCAAGCAAGTCATGCTCTATTCGCTTCTAGTCTGGCACTCCCCACTCTTCCATGGCCATCTTGACCACGAGGTCTTCAACCGGTACCGTGTCTGTGAGCACACAGGTGAGTGCTGATGGCAGCACAGAGTCCTCCCCATTTACGCTAACATCCTGGAGGCGATTGCAGCTTGCAAGGAATCCCTGACAGCAAAGATACATTTTCTTGCCTTTCAGCTTCATTAAAGGGATTGTAAAAGTTTTGGGGTTTAAAAAAACAAAAAAAAAAACATGTTATACTTGCCTCCACTGTGCAGTTAGTTTAGTAGGCCCTGCTCCTCCTCCTCTGGGGTCCCTCAGCGGCACTCCTGGCTCCTTTTCGTCTCGAGTGCTCTGTCGGAGAAGCGCTCTCCTTCGTGGACACCCGTGTGGGCACACTCCCATATCCTGCTTCTGCGTCTATTCTCACAGAAAGCAGGATTTGGCCCTGGTGCCCATATCATTGGATTTGATTGACCGCAGCGGGAGCCAATGGCTGCACTGCTACCAATCCATTCAATCAGGACTTGAGACACCAGCTTTTGCTGCTTCCTGACTCCACCTCGCACTAAAGGTGACCTGATCGCAGAGGATGCCAAGCTTCTGTTTTTTTCCAGATTACACTCTCCGGAGGTCCAACAACACCGGCGGGTCTTTTACAGAGATTCACAAATGTCTCTGACAAAGGTGTCAATTATAGTCTAGTTTTCCCCAGCAAACTCCGGGTTGTGGATGGAGATTGTGTCTTTGATAATGCTGCATTGGCTTCCGACTGGCTGGACTCCTTACTGGGTTCCCTATAATCACACTGCCTGGCAGAGGGCACTCTCCCTAACTCTGAGCCATGTCCATTTTGTGCTAATTTACAAGTCTCCCAAGGATCCTTGTTCATGTGCCTCGTATAGACCTATTGCTTTGCTTAATGATTTTAAAATACTAACCAAGCTTCTCACATTGCGATTGCAGAAATTGATCCCAACAGTGATTGACCCATTTTTAGATCGGATTCATGGCCCATAAATCCACGAACATAAACTTTTTGCAGGTTATTCACAAATATACATGCACCGTGCTCCAATCGGGGCTCCAGGGTAGTGGCCTCCCTAGATTTAGAGAAGGCCTTTGACACTGTCAAGTGGACTTTTCTATGTGAGTTCTTAGGAGAATGGGATTTTCCTTGCTGCTTATATAGATGTCCGACTGCTTTGCTTTGGTTAGGTTGAAAGGTGGTTTATCCTCCTCCTCTTTGCATAGAGGTACTCATCAGGGCTGTCCACTCTCACCGGCCCTGTTTGCCATCGCAATAGAACCGGTGGCCGAGGCACTTCGTAAGTCTCCTCCAAACTTTAAAGGCCTCCACGCTGGCTGGCTGGAGGAGAGGGTAGCCCTATACACTGATGTCCTGTTTTCTTTATCGTACATCACAGGACACAAAGCAGCCATAGTAATTACTAACTGGGTTATACGCCACCTATAGGTAATTGAACACTGGCACACCAAAAAGATAGGAAGTCCCCCTCTATATAACCCCTCCTATACAGGAAGTACCTCAGTTTTTTCACAAAAAAATCCCCAAAAAACTGAATGGGGTATATATTCACTTTAAATGTTTGGGCGGTAGTCTGTATTCTCCCACTAGAGGGCAGTGGTGTCATACAGTGTTACATAGGTGCATACCTGGCATACCTATGACTTCCGGCTGTTCAGGGAGTTCTCTTCTGGCTTGCCTGCGGCCCCTCGTTTTAAAGACAGTGGCCGGGAGTGATGTTATGACGCCACGCCCCTGGCCTCTGCATGTGAAAAAATGCCCCCACCTCCGCTTGGAAGACATGATCCTTTTTTTTTTTTTTTTTTTTAGGCTTTCACAGCCTAGAGGTGAGATCTGTGGACTTTTAGATCCCAGATCTTGCTGTAAAGAGGACCTGTCGCACACTATTCGTATTACAAGGGATGTTTACATTCCTTGGAATAAAAGTAATTAAAAAAAAAGTAAAAAAGTGTTAAAATAGAAAAATAAAAGTAAAATAAACAATAATAAAAATCCTTTTAAAGCGTCTTTGCGTGCTCGTGTACAGAAAAGAACACATACGTAGGTCGCACTCACATATGTAAACGACGTTCAAATGACACGTGAGGTTTCGCCGCAAACGTTAGAGAGCAATAATTCTAGTACTAGACTTTCTTTGCAACTCTAAATATGTAGCTGCGCTCTGATAAAAACACAAAATTGTGGTATAAACACCAAACTAATATAAAAAATTGTGGTGTAAAAATCTAAATAATTCAAACAAATAAATACTACGAAATAAATAGAACATATATATATGTGCATCACACCAAAATATTCATAATGTGAGCAAACCCTCCAGGCCCAAAGTTTATGGTGCTAAATAATCAAATAAAATGTGCACAAACATGATGAACAAAAAGTCTGTAACAGTTGAAATCAGCTCGATGATAAAGTTGCAACACCCTGTGACAAATCTTCATGAGATAGAAGACAGTGTGATTCCACCACCTTAAGGGATGAAGGCTTACCAGATAGCCAATATGATAGGCTTATCACTCAATCCTGAGTAATGGAGATCTCCCGCTGCTGTGATCGGCCACTTCAGAGTGATTCACAGACCTAGCGGTCTCCTGGTGTCCCAGCTTGGAAGACCCGGTGATCACAATAGGTTAATATCAGCTGACACGCTCACTCGTTGGTCATGCGGCACTCAGTCCAGCAGATGGAAAATAATGAAGGTGGAAAACCAATCACCAATGGCCATGGAGGGAAAAAAAGAGAGTACTGCCATAGGTAAAATCAGATGGTTTAATGGTAGATATAAAAAAAACTGATCAGTATCGGTCAATACAAATAAAGCCAGCCGACAAGTTTAAAAAGCGCCCCTGCAATACAGAAAGGTACAATACGCGGTGACGTCAGAACGTCGCTCACCCTATGCGTTTCGTCATACAAAGGATGTCTTCTCGGGGCACGGGTGGCGTTCTGGCACACTGCCATATATAGTCAAACCTGCGTGTCACGCCTCAATCTGAGTCCTAGGCCGCTATTGAGTGTGGCCATCTTGTTTGTGGGAAAAGATGAGGAATAAGTAACTGAGAACATACCAATATTAAGGGCAAATAGCAAGACTGCCAAAAGGAAAAAGAAAAACTCCTATTTTAGGTTCGTACGCTATAGCCATCTTGCTAATGGGAAAGACAAAGTTACTTAACAAGTTTGGCAGTCTTGCTATTTGCCCTTAATATTGGTATGTTCTCAGTTACTTATTAACGTGCAAAAAAAATGCAAAAGCTGCTCTGGCTGCAAAAAGGTTAATGTACAACTTTTTAACAGTCGAAACAAGTACTAAGTTCAGTTTCTATCGGATACACAACCATTCTAGAATAAACCAAAACTTCCATTACCTTCTCTGACAGAGCCAAATCCTTTTTTATTTGTCTCTCACTCTCCCTCTCCCAGACACTGCAGCTCACAGTGGCGGATTTCAGTAACAGAGGCAATGATGTCAATCCAGAAAGCTGTGGGTGGAATTTGGTGTGGCCATGTGTTGTCGCATAGCCAAACCCCCTGCAACATTTTTCAACCCACTGTAGGGCAAGCAGGCATGTCCTATATGAGAGTGGCTACTCTCTGCTCTGAAAGGAATTGAGGAATACAGGATCAACAGAGATTGGCGGGACGAAGTGAAAATTGTATCTTCAGCACATACTTTTCAATGGGTGGTCATTATTTTTTAGTTCTACGGTTACATTGCCAGTAGAGATATATTACCTCATTTTTTATTTTTTATTTTTTTAGAATGAAAGGACAAGTGTATGTTCCCATTTATATTTTTCATCAGAGATATACTCCAGGGCTCGACAAACCACAGGTTGCCATGGTGACCAGAAACCATGTCCTGGCTCCTGGGCTGCTGCCAGCCTACTCACTGCAACTCCCGACAACGCAGACATGCAGCGCCGGGCAGCCGATCCTTATCTCCCCTCACTTAAAGTGATTGTAAAGTCTTGTCTTTTTTTTTTTTTAAATAACAAACATGTTATACTTACCTGCTCTGTGCAGTTGATTTTACACAGAGCAGCCTGAATCCTCCTCTTAGGTCCCTCTTCGCTGCTTCTGACCCCTCCCTCCTATCGAGTGGCATCTCAGCTAGCAGCTTTCTATGGGGGCACCCGAGCCGAGTCAGAGTTTCGTGTATCAGTTCAGACGTGAAGCCCTGACCTGGCTCCGCCCCCTCTCCCCTGATTGGCTGGCTGATTGACGCTGATTGACAGCCGCAGGAAACAATGGTGCCACTGCTGTGTCTCAGCCAATCAGGAGGAGTGTCCTGGGCGGCTTAGACATTTGTGCACTTTGCTGGAAGGAGAAGGGGCTCAGGTAAGTAATTAGGGGGGTGCTGGGGAGGCTGCTCCACACAAGGTTTTTATCTTAATGCATAGAATGCATTAAGATAAAAAACCTTCTGCCTTTACAACCCCTTTAAACATTTCTGATTCGGTGAATGATCAGTGCCCTGATTACATGCCTAGATGTCCCCCCTGCGTGAGGATGCCACTGATTGGCTGCCCTCCACCACACTCTGTCAGTGTGAGGCGAGGAGCGCCGATTACCGGTATCTCTGTGTTTACATGTGACCGGCTGTTGGACACAGCCAATCACATGGTTAAAGAGCCACAGATGCACCTCTTTACAGAGATCGGAGTCGCGCTGTGTCCTAACGACATTGTGAGGACGCGATTGCCACGCCCCCCGCGGGTGTCCTGGGACGCCGTCATATGACGGCCTCCCAGAATGATAGCAGAATCGTCCCGCCATCATTTGATGCTGGGCGGGTGGCAACTGGTTAAAGACTAAGCCTTTTCTGATATTTGTTGCTTACACAAATCTGTATATGTAAATTTTCTTTTTAGTAAAGAACCTATTAAGAAAAAAAAAAAAAAGGTGGTCGTTGCAATGTTTTATGTCACACTGTATTGCGCAGCGGGGAAAATACACTTTAATGAATTGGAAAAAAAAAAAAAACAGTAAAGTTAGCCCAATATTTTTGTATAAAGTGAAAGATGATGCTACGCCACAAGAATCGTGATCTTTATTCTAAGCAAAAAAAATCTTGATTTTCATTTTAGCTAGAATCGTGTAGCTCTAGTGTGTACTGTGAGGTGAAGTAGGGGAAATGAGGAAGGTGGATATGCTTTAGAAGAGTCTACGTCCTCTGATAAAGCATTGTGTACCATAAACAATTACCACTTTTTTATGTGCAGCTGGGCTCCAGTATTTCATGGTGATCAGAAACCCACCAGAGCAATGAATAGTGGGGGACACGTATGTCGGCAGGTGGTGGCTGCAAAGAGGCAGCAGAAGATCAGCAGCACTGGGATACTTCTTTCATCCTTTTTTTGTATTTTAGTTAAAGTGTCACTAAGGATTCATTTAGATGTGCAGTTGGGTGGTAAAAATGTGCAGTAGAGACATGTTTTTGCGACCCACCAATGCCCACGCTTAACTGCATTAGGCCCCTTGCACACTTGTACAGATTGTCCCATGATTTAGGACTGCCAAGTTGCATGACAAGTCGTTCCCCATGATTTCCAATAACAACCATTCATATTAGTATGACTTCAAAGTAGTTCCTGCACTACTTTGATCCAACTTTGATGCGCGTTACACATGCATTCCCTGAAATTGCGGTCGCAAAATCATGTGACTTTGAAGATGCGGTAGTGTGAAAGGGGCCTTGGGCAGCAGATTTAGGGGCTTTTTACATGCCGCAGTCAAGATGCATTAGGCATAATAAGGAGTCCCGCCCCCCCCATAACAGGTTTTTAGTGTCATTCTTTCTGGCCAGCCTATAACCCTGACTGTTACGTTGGAGTTATATGCTCTGAGTAAGTTAGGGTTAGGGGGCACATATTACTTGCCTTACCCCGGGCGCTGACAACCCACACTACACTACTGGCTCCTAATTATTTTTTTAGCTGGCTCCTAGATTCAATGCAAATTTGTCAAAAATTATATACTTTCCTCTATTCCTTGGTTGCAGCTTGCTGCAAAGTTCATATCCTGTGGCTATTCCTCCACTTACCACTCCTGTCCTGTTAATCCCAAAGACCATCATTTGACTCGGAGAGACAGGAAGCTGATATTTTCAGAATTGAAGGTGGTAATGGCAGCCTACCAGCATGAACAGTTGATCAGTTGGTGTTCATGAGAACCTACAGGGATCTTTTGATTGGCTTGGTCTTTTCAAAAGTGGTAGTTATTTAAAACTATTTTCTGTGTGTTATTTCTTTGTTTCCTTAGGTTCAAGAAGAGTTTAAGCACAACATGGAAAATGTAGCCATAGACAAGCTGATCAGGAAGTTTGCAGAAAGCAATGGAACCGGCACAGAGCGTCCCGGTGAGAAAACTGTATGCTTACCATTGCAGTGTAAAATGCAGCACTAAGCATTGTCTGAAAGTGATATATGACAATCTCTCCATAGCTTATTCTTTTTCTTTTCTTTGATTTCATTTCAGAGGCTGTGGAGTTTGAAGGCTTCCGTTTTCCCGCATCTTTAGAAGGTCTGTAAAAGATTAACATATGTAGGCAACAAATATTATTGCAAACACTGGAGGTATTTAATTTTGCTAAGAAAGGAAAGAAGGTGGCTATAATAGTTAAAGCGGTTGTATGCCCTCACCAAAAAAAAACAAAAAAAAAAACTGCTTATGCCCTATACACCTGACCGGTTTTCCTGTCAGAATACTCTGAAGGTTTTTCTGACGGAATTCCACTGAAACTGTCTTTCGTACACATGATCACACCAAAGTCCGACCTTCAAACGCGGTGACTTACAACACGTACAACTGGACTAGAAAAAGGAAGTTCAATAGCTTCCGTCTCTTACTTCAGAGCATGTGTAGTTTTTGGTATGTCGGAACAGCATACAGACGAGCGGTTTTACCAATAAGAATTGGTTCCATCGGAAAAATTTACAACATGTTCTCTTTCTAGGTCTGTCAGATTTTTAGACGTAAAAAGTCTGATGGGGCATACTCACAATCGGAATATACGATGAAAAGCTTCCATCGGACATTCCACTCATCTGTACATGGCATAAGGCAAAGGCATAATGAGCTAGTATGCGCTGCATACTAGCTCTTTATGAAATGTGTACCTTAAAACGAAGCGCCCACACCACCTCCCAGTCACCGCTGAGGGAGCTGACATGTTGCCTCAGCTTTTCTTCTGGGTTCATGGCTGGAGCCTCTCCTGATACACAAAGCATAATTGACAGACTGTCTTACACAGTGGAGCTTTGCTGGTTGAGCTGCACTTATGAAATAGGCATGGTTGATGCAGGTTTCCAGTCTTTCACACTAGTCATTGTAGTCTCTTTACCATCTATTCAGATGTACACATGAAGGTGTCTCTCTCTCTCTCACAGGTGTAAAGCGCACATGGTCCAAACCATTCCGTATCCGTGGTTTGAGCAAGAAGGAGAAGGACACACATCCTGTGTAAGACAAAGACCTGTCATCACAATATAAATATGGCAGTATGCCACAGGCTGACAAGTAATATGTGTCCTTTTTATTTTCATCTGCAGAGAGTCTAATGAACCAGACTGTGTGGTAAGAAAAGTGTGTATATGAATTTTTGGTGCGTTTTGTGGTTGCTGCATCTTTGTTACCATTATTCAATCATGTATACAACTATTAGAAATGCTAAATAGACTAGTGAGGTCAATTTCACAGTAAACAAAATGTGTTTTTCTTAGTTGGCTTGCAGGCTTAACAATAGCTGCTTTTAGTTTTATTTTTGTTAATGGGTTATTTTTGTAATTTTAAATTTGTTTTTGGATGTTACATAGAATCCTTATCTTAAATCTCTTCTATTATTTGGTTCTAGCAATAGTCCTTCACGGATTTCCAGTAGCACTGTTGTGCATACAATTGCTGTGGATAATTATAACGATGCAAATTTCAGTTCACACAAAGTATTTTAACTGAATAATTCAGCACGCTGCAGTGCTTCCAGACAGACTATGGCCTAGGTTTGTCCACAATGCCAGCTTGTGCTGTAGTGGTGGTGAAAGCATCCAGACCAGAATGGAATTATGATATATACACACGCACACAAATACATACACCGTATCTCACAAAAGTGAGTACACCCCTCGCGTTTTTGTAAATATTTTATTCTATCTTTTTATGTGACAACACTGAAGAAATGACACTTTGCTACAATGTAAAGTAGTGAGTGTACAGCTTGTAAATTTTCTGTCCCCTCAAAATAACTCAACATACAGCTATAAACTGCTGGAAAGAAAAGTAAGTACACCCCTAAGTGAAAATATCCAAATTGGGCCCAATTGACCATTTTCCCTCCCCGGTGTCATGTTACAAGGTCTCAGTTGTGAATGGAGAGCAGGTGTGTTAAATTTGGTGTAATCACTCTCACTCTCTCTTATAAGGGTCACTGGAAGTTCAACATGGCACCTCATG
>NW_027507718.1:129711154-129811154 GCF_037356315.1 Lithobates pipiens | reverse complement strand
GAGATGTGTGTCATCATGACAATTTTTAATTATTTTATTTAAATTGATAGTTGTGTGTTTTCTATACAATTAACTTTCAGTACATTCAATAAATGAACTTGTTTGAATATATTAACTTGAACATTCCTTATATTGGTCTTATCCGAAGCACTGCTATTGTGTGTGTTTTTTTTGGGTTTTATTATCCATTTTATCCTAAGTGGTTGGCAGCTGCACTAGATATCCAGTACTTTTACAATTTTTTTATATGACTTGGTCGTTTATGGACTGGCAGATTTGGCGCCAAAGGACTTCTTTTGTGTACTTTTAACGCCTTTAGGACCAGTTGGTCGCTCCGTTGGATCATTTCTTGGGCACGCCGAGGGAAACGGTAAGTCCAAGACTGTCCCGTCCTGCCATTTCAGACAGTGTTCCAGCGGTTCAGGAGCTGCTTGGAGCGCTTTCATGAGAGTGCCAGCCCCGCCGGCTGAAGAAAAAGATAACTGGGTTTGGCTGATGGCTTCAGCCATAATCCCGGTAGAACACGTGTGTGTGTGTGTGTGTGTGTGTATACACTATCTATCTATATATATATATATATATATATATATATATATATATATATATATATATATATATATAATCATAATTGCGGTCGGCAAGTGGTTCAACCAGAGCAAATATTTGAGAACCAGCCACATAGGAAATAGTGCAGTTTCTATTTTAAATACAATTTATGCATGCATTTTACTAGAGGTATGGGGAAGTGCGAATAGACTCTAAAAACTATTAAAGTCAGGAAAATCCCTACTAGTTAACATGTAGTCAACAATTATTTCATTTTATTTTATTGCAATAACAGACGTTACTATGCCATTTCAAATCATTAGCCCGTGCCCTCACAAGCTGTATGTGTGGTCAACCTGCCACTGTTCTGCTCATTCATAGTATAGTTCATGTTGGGTGGGTGCAGGAAAGCTTTCCCAATTTCAAAATAACAGACTTGACATGCCTCGTGAGACTGAGTGCAAATAGGCACAAACTATCAAAAGCAGTAAGACAAGTTTGTTTTCTGAAATAAATTGGAGCTGCATTCTGCAATAATTCCAAACAAATGTGCACATGATTTTCTTGTTCTTGATTTTCTTGTTCAAGGTGTATACATTCAAACACCTTCCATATTTAGAACAGGGGTTTGCAGGTGTACACAAATTATTTATCCTTTGTTCAAAACCTTAAGCCCTATATTTCGATTGAACAGTGCATGCACCTGATTGAATGCAGGCGCTGTTTGGATGACAATTTTCCGCTCAGCTCATTTTGTTTCTTTAATCAAAAGATGACCTGTCTGCACCACTCCACCAGACAACTCAGTGTTTGAAGTTTTGCAGGTTCATTTTGCAGGATGAAATAAAAAAAATACCCTTGTAATACCCCCCAAACTCCAAGGGTTAAATGCTTGTTTAGGTGTAGATGAAAAAGCATTAATGTTTACATTATTACTCACTATCTGGGTGGTCAGTGCTTTCCTGTTCTTTGCAAACTACTGGAATGTGGATTGGTGCTCAGCATCCTCATATACTGTACATGTTTGTGATGGCACCAGAAAACCTGTGAAGAATGGAAGCAGTTTTGGGGGACAGTCTTACAGCTAGAAGGGATCCTGTGAAAGGGAGGAATATGGTTAGTATTACTGCTTTTTCTTGTACCTAGACTAAACCAGCATCGAGGAGTAACTACATCATTTCCCTCTGGGTGATTTATGTATTTGCAAGGATTATAACAAACTTTGTTGCTGTTTCCTACCTTTTTGTTATTCTGAAAAAAAAGCTGTTTGTGTCCATGTGAATCTATATGGGAGCAGCTTGATAATTATCAGTCAGCTGCTGCAATTCCAGTGCTCTGAGGAAAGTGTCGGGGTCGGCATCCCTTTAGACATGATTTCTCTTTTGTGAGTATTTAAACAATAATCACATTTTTTGTCGCAGAGGATGCCCAAAATACGCCTTCTGAGTCCATGCTTCTGGGGAAATCAGTAAGCCAATTGCACAAGCAGAAGATTACATTTCTGGGGTCGTCCTGTGCACCATCTGTGTACAGAACGCCTCTAGGTTGCCATATTGCATTTTACAGAAAATGACAGCACTGTAGAATGAGAAAGATAGGTAATTCTTAATAATATTCAACTACAATATTACTTTTGTCGCAATTGTATATGCTATGTTATTTTTCCTTTTATTAGTTATTTTTTTACCCTTTGGCTGCTTTCACACTGAGTCGCTTTACAGGCACTATAGCGCCTATAAAGAGCCTCTCCTCTCACTCCAGTGTGAAAGCCCAAGTGCTTTCAAACTGGAGAGGTGCGCTGGCAGGACGCCAAAAAAGTCCTGCAAGCCGTATCTTTGCAGCACCGTAGGAGCGGTGTATACACCACTCCTAAATCACCCCTGCCCATTGAAATCAATTTCCGGGCGATTTTAACCCTTTTTCAGCCTATAGCAGGGGTTAAAAACACCCCGCTAGTGACCGAAAACCTCTGCAAAAACAATGGTAAAAATAGCTTTACCGTCAATGCCCCAGTGTGAAAGTAGCCTTTAAGTTACCACGTGGATGTTCAGGCCTCAGCTCATTCTGGCTGTGGTCATAATGTTCTTCAGGTTGCCCTGTTGAGTCACCTCTGTTAACCTCTGTTGGTTTCTTTGAGCCTTATTAAAAATAATTTTTGGCTTACAGTAAAAAAAAATTCTTAATTTATGTAGGCTGAAAAAAAAGACACAAATCTATCTAGTTTAACCTATAAAAGGAAAAAAGAATAAAAAAAAAATCATACAATTCCATATACACAATCCTTCACCCACAGTTGATCCAGAGAAAGGTGAAAAACCCCAGCAAAGCATGATCCAATTTGCTACAGCAGGGGAAAGAAATTCTTCCTGATTCCCTGAGAGGCAATCTGAATTTCCCTGGATCAACTTTACATATACGGTAAATATTAGTGCCCAGTTATATTCTGTACATTTAGGAAAGAATCCAGGCCTTTTTTTTTTTTTTTAAGCAATCTACTGAGTTGGCCAGAACCAGCTGTAAAGTACAGGATATTATACACAATGACTTATTTTCAGATGATCTAGGACTAGTGGTCATCAGAGAAGATAAGTTGTAAGGCTCTTTTTGTACAAAAGAAGGCTCAAGTAGGGGATTGTGTTGCAAAAGAAACTGGGAAGAGTCAGTGTCCCCCTCACCATTTCTCTTCCTCTGTTTAGTTCCTAAAAGGCAAATAGGGATCTTTGGAGGTTCTTAGGTTATGGGAGTCATCATAGAGAGCAATAGTCGGAATTGCCTCCAAAATCAAATTTTTTTTTTTTTAATTTATAGATTTTTTGAAAGCAGAGGCAGTTTTTTTATTTTTTTTGCCCCATGATAGTTGCTGAGCTATTGATCAAACACGTTTTCAGGAACCAAATACATTAAATAACTTTTAGTGCTCACAAACACAATATAATATCCAGTTTTTTTATTAAAATATAAAAGGGTTGCATCAAGTTAAGAGACCCTAACATGTCAAGCTTTAGGCCTTATGTACACTGGATGTTTTTAATGCTGTTGATAGGGGCATCTGGCGTTTCTTTTTTCTGCCTCTAAACGCAGTCCATGCACAGATAGACATTTAGAAGTAGAAAAAAAGAATA
This sequence comes from Lithobates pipiens, assembly GCF_037356315.1. NCBI lineage: Eukaryota > Metazoa > Chordata > Amphibia > Anura > Ranidae > Lithobates > Lithobates pipiens. Next base: position 129,807,486 of record NW_027507718.1, on the reverse strand, counting down.
CTGTCAGCATGTCCAGGCGCAGCAGCATTTTGGTAGAAAAAAATGCTTGCCGTGTGCAAACTAGTCTAAACGTGTGTTAACACTAGGCGCGTCAACTGCACCTCTGGACCCCTTTACATTACACAGTACACAGCACCCCCCCCATTAGTACGCCACTGTATGGTACAAAAATTGTCCACAGGTGATACTTTAAAAGCCTTTAGAGGTTATCAGTTTAGCAATAACTGAATTATGTCCCTAGAATTATTGCTCTCACGCTGATGTTTGCGGTATCCTGTAAGTCATATGATAGTTATGATTTACCCATACATATTGCAAATTGGCCCTCAATATTTTTACCTTGCAATCTTTTTTTTTTTTTTTTTTTTTAATGATTTTTTATTGATTTGCAAGTAAAACATAAAACAACTTACAGCCTATTAGGCATACCCAGGCTGATTACTACTACACCCCCCTGAGTCAACAATCAGGGAACAACAAACCCCTCCCCCCCACCCGACATACCGCCACCGGCGTATACATCCAAAAACCCACCGTACGCTCTAGCACCACTGCACATCTCTCAGGACAGCTTCCAATTTCGCCCATACTCTACTGCAGGATACAATCAGTCCCAGGATGAAATATGCAAGCATTACCCTCCCCCTTACTAATCCCTTACTGCCCCCGTAAATAATGACCCAGGGCTACATGAATGTCAATACCTTAGAACACCTCCACTAATTCCTAATGGAACTCTGTCAGTAAGCATTGCAATCTCTGATCTATAGTGACCTTTATTTGGGAAACTACAAAAGTGTTGGAAAAACACCATTTATGTTTGAAAATTACTAGATTGGTCATGTAACCTATGTGTTACCATTTTCATAAAATATTCCTTTATGTGCTGATATACTGAGATTATCTTTGTTGTTTGCTTATTTTATTTGACTGCACACATTTTGGTAATAACTTTTGGCCTTTTTAAGTGAAATCTCTAAAAAGCCATTGTAAAATACCTCTAAACAGGTATTTGGCATCACTCTCTGTAGCTTAAAGATGTCTGTGTAGCTTGAGGAATCCCATGGTGACCTAGTATGAGCATCATGAAGAGAGAAATGTGTTGCGTTTGGTCAACTAGAAGCATTTTTTTTAAACTAGAGTGATAAATAAATAAAATAAATAAATAAAATAAAAGTTTTTACTTTATCAGATGTTACATATTCTTTATGACACTGTGTTTTACTGTTTAAGCTACACGCCCATCTTTATTAGTATCTCATTGTTGCAATCTTTACAGTTCTTAAAGCGGGAGTCCGCCGGGACTCCGCGTTTTTTTTTTTTTTTTTTTAAGTCAGCAGCTACAAATACTGCAGCTGCTGACTTTTAAAATAGTGACACTTACCTGTCCAGCGCGCCCGCGATGTCGGCACCCGAAGCCGATCTCTAGATCGACACTCGAGTGCTGCCGCCGCCATCTTGGGTATAGGAATCAGGAAATGGAGCCTTTCGGCTTCATTTCCCGGTTCCCTACTGCGCATGCGCGAGCAGCCCTGCGCAATGAGGACGGTCCCCGCTGCCTCTGGGATCTGTGTGTTTCCCAGCAGGCAGCGGGGCACTTGCGGAAAGGGGCGTAATGTACGCCCCTTTCCGCAGAGAGCTAGCCCGGAAGTGGGTGCATTTACCTGGATTATCCAGGTAACTGCACCCCCCTCCCCCTGAAAGGTGCCAATTGTGGCGCCGGAGGGGGGGAGGAATCCGATGAGCGGAAGGTCCATTTTAGGGTGGACCTCCGCTTTAAAGTGGTTGTAAACTCTTTTACACTACTTTTACCTACATGTAAGCCTATAATAAGACTTACTTGTAGGCACCGTGAATATCTCCTAAACTTACACGGTTTAGGAGACATTCACTGTATCTAGATGTGCCCACGTCATCGGCACATGCGCACTGAAAAAACGCCCTGTTTGCACCGTTTCTTCAGTAGCCGTGCCCTGATCAGCACCATCTCAGCTCCGGCCAATCACAGCGGTGTGCAGGGACTGCTGCAACAGCTTCACTCTAAGGTAAGTATTTCATAATGCGCTAGTATGCAATGCATACTAGCTCATTATTCCTTTGTCTTGCAGGTTTTTTTTTCTCTGCGTTTACAACCACTTTAATCACATCACTTATTCTCACTAACAGCATTCACTATATAGATCAGGCATGTCCAAAGTCCGGCCCACGGGCCAATTGCAGCGCGCGGTACGGTTTTGAACGGTCTGCCTGGTTATCTAAACATGTATATCTTTTGTGGCCCCTGACGATCTCCCAGCGCCGGGGCCACAAAAGATATATAGGCTCAGTCTGGCTGCCTCGGAGATAGGAGGCGGTGTGAGTGCCGTGCACACAGGAGTATTTCCTGTTTACACGGCAGCCTCTGTAATAGGAAGTCCCGTTTCCGCCATTGGACTACTGTTCTGTCCATCAAAGGAGGCGGGACTTTCTCTTAAAGAGGCCGCTGTGTAACGGGAGATCCTCCTGTTTGGCGCTCATCCTGCCCCCTCCATGTCCCCTCCAAGGCTGCACTGATGGCAATGGTGAGTACATTCCTGGCTAATGGTGGCTGCATTCCTGGCTAATGGTGGCTGCATTCCTGGCTAATGGTGGCTGCATTCCTGGCTAATGGTGGCTGCATTCCTGGCTAATGGGTGCATTCCTGGCAATGGTGGTTGCATTGCTGGCTAATGGTGGTTGCATTGCTGGCTAATGGTGGTTGCATTGCTGGCTAATGGTGGTTGCATTGCTGGCTAATGGTGGTTGCATTGCTGGCTAATGGTGGTTGCATTGCTGGCTAATGGTGGTTGCATTGCTGGCTAATGGTGGCTGCATTCTTGGCAATAGTAAGTGAAATCCTGGCAATGGTGGGTGCATTCCTGGCAATGGTGGGTGCATTCCTGGCAATGGTGGGTGCATTCCTGGCAATGGTGGGTGCATTCCTGGCAATGGTGGGTGCATTCCTGGCAATGGTGGGTGCATTCCTGGCAATGGTGGGTGCTGCATTCCCGGCAATGGTGGGTGCTGCATTCCCAGTAATGGTGGGCGCATGTTTTTTTTCCTGAAACTTCCCTCTTAAAGTGAAGGTGCGTGCTATTCGCCAATAAATACGGTATATCCAGATAACAAGCAAGAGAATTCTTGTTGGGCCGTGTATTAGTGTTCGAACGAACACACTTAGACCAAATTTTAATGGTTCAAAGAATGTCAGGCAAAATGGTCGGCCCTCGCGCATGTTCACTTCATCAAATCTGGCCTCTTTGAAAAAAGTTTGGACACCCCTGATATGTTGACTCCCTCTAGTGGACATCTGACATTATCTCTCTTCTTTTACAAGAATTGCTTCACAAGCCTAGAGTGCCCTCTAAAGTTGAGTATACATAAGTAGAATGTCGAACAAAAATTCTCATAACATTCAAATGTTATTCAAAAGTAGTTCAAGATTTTCTCCGCTTTTATCATTCAATTTAGGAATGAATGGTCTTTACCCAAGAAAAAACACATATACTGGTAGAAATGTGTACATTAAAAAACAAATTCTAGTCACTTTGGTCAAAAACAAATGCAAATTTGACCCCCTAATGATTAGAAAAAGGAACAAACATTCCTACCACGAAAAATGTCCATCGACGTTCTAGAGTATACCCAGCTTAAAAGGAAAGAAGAGGACTAGAACCCTGGTCATATGTATAGCTGCGTGGATTAACATCTTATCTATATAGTGGGTAAAGAAAATAATCATCCCCCCTTTAAAATAATCACATTTTATTGCTTTGAAGACAGACTGATTCTGTTTTTTTTCCAGCTATGTTTACTCAGTGCAACCTATAACATCCAAGTGAACAATAAAACCCCAACCTGTCAGAAAAAAAATCGAAAACAGAATCGCTGAGTTGGTAAAAGAATCCCCCCCCCCCCAAAAGATGTAGCTAATCGCCCTCTCAATGGCACGCAAAGCCATTTGACTTTCAATTGTGATCAGATGTGGTCATTTTGATTAGCTCAGCATGAAAATAGCTTTCCTGGAGTATTTCAGTCCCTGATAGTGCAACTGAAGCAAACAATCAACTATGGGTGCAAGGCACTGTCAAATGATCTCCAGGATAAAGTTGTGGACAGGCACAAGTCAGGAGATGGATACAAACATTTTTCAAAGGCTTTATCAATGTATAGAAGCACAATGAAGTCTATTATTAAGAATTGGAAGGTATTTGGTACAACACAGACTCTCCCTGGATCAGAATGTTGCTCCAGACTGGATGAAAGAGCCAGGAAGAAACGGGTCACAGGCTACCAAGAGGCCTACAGCAACTCTGAAGCAGTTGCAGGAATTTGACGAGTGGTCATTGTGTGCATGTGTCAACATAATCACAAATTCTCCACAAATGTGGAAAGCCATGCCTCAAGAAAGGCCATGCTTTGCCAAATCGCACCTTGAAGATTCTGAGGCCACATGGGAAAAAAGGTGTCCTGGTCAGATTAGACTAAAATGTAATTATTTGGCCTCAAAACTAAACTAACAATATGTCTGGCAGAAATGCAATACAGCTCACCATCCAAATAACCGCATTCCTTCAGTAAAGCATGGGGGTGTTTCTATGCAGCAGGGACTGGAGCACTTGTCAGCATAGAAGGAAGAATGGATGGGGCAAAATACCATTAAATTCTTGAGGAAAATCTTCTGTAATTGAAGCAAAAGGTGTTTCAACAAAATACTGACACAAGGGGTTGATCCTTTTTCCAATTCAGTGATTTTGTTTTCAATTTTTTTCTGACATGTTGATGTTATATCTTTCACTTGGATTTTATAAGCTGTAAAGAGTAAATACAGCTGGATGAAACAAAAACTGTGCCTGTCTTAATTTCAGGTGGCAAAGTAACAAAATGCCATTATTTTAACCACTTGCGGCTCTCGTTCATGACGGCACCCAGAATGGCCATGCCATGTCCTCTGTAAAGAGGCATGGCTCTTTAACCATGTGATCGGCTGTGTCCTATCACAGTCAATCAGATGTAAACACTGAGATGCCGGTAATCGGCGCGTCTCACCTCACACTGACAGTGAGGGAAGGAGAGCCGATCAGCGGCATCTCCTCAGAGAGGACATCTAGATATGTAATCAGGGCACTAATCATCAGTGCCCTGATTACAATAAAGCCCCCCACCAGTGCCAGCAATGAGTGCCTACCAGTGCCACCAATGAGTGCCTATTGGTGATGCCAGTCAGAGCTGCCCATCAGTGTCTATCTGTGGCCATCAGTGCCACCTATATGAGGCCATAAGTGCGGCATATTTGAGCCTCATCAGTGCCCATAAGTGCCACCTCATCAGCGCCCAGCAGTGAGGGAGAAAAATTACTTATTTACAAAGTTTACTGACAGAAACTAAAACTTTTTTTTTGGGGGGGGGGGGGGGGGACGGTGATTAAATGCCACCAAATGAAAGCTCTATTTGTGTGAAGAAAATGATAAAAATTTCACATGGTTACAGTGTAGCATGACTGTGCAATTGTCATTGAAAGTGCTGAAAGCTGAAACATGGCCTGGGCAGGAAGGGGGTGTAAGTGGTGCCGAGGTGGTTAAAGGTGGGTGATTCTTTTTTTTTTTTTTTTTTAATATACCCACTGTGACTGTGTATATAATACATATTTAAAAAGTCAACCATAAAAGATTTAAATATAGGTGTATGGGACATATCTAGGAAATGTTGTTGTACTGTAGCTACCTAAATAAGTATGAAATCTAATGTAATAAAAAATACCTATAAAGGAAATGAGGTATAGAAATCATTATAAAGGGAAGATAGTAAATAAGAGAAATGGTGTCAGATGTCCAATAGAAAGGGACTCTTGATATATTGTACAGTAGTGGGGTTAATGAGAATAGGTGACGTGATTGTCAACTGCAATTATTGCAACATAGTGTTCTTGGGGCTGGTTTACACACACCATCAATGCCACAGGAACATGCTGCATTCCTGTGGGATTCACATGCGATCCAGGTGCAGTATGCTTTCAGCCCATTAATGTGGGCTGAAATTGTGCCAGAAGGCAGCAAAAATAATGTATGCACTACTGTTGGAAACGCACTGCAACCGGATCACATGGAACTTCTGTACTATGCAATCCAGTGAAGGCAAATGCACTGCGTTTGTGACCTCCATTTGGGGGCTCATTAACATTGCACCAGTGCTCACAAAGGCAGTATGTTATCAACGTGTTTGGTGGAAATTCGCATCCTGCACTGCATTCTGGTGTGAACTGGTTACTAATAAAATTCATATAGAATGTGTAACATCTGGTTAAAGTAAAAATAATAAACCTTAAAGGTTAATAAGTAACTATGCTAAAATTTGTAGTGTAGCGTATTACAGCTGGTAAAATTCTTGGAACACGTCACCATTTTTATAGGTCAATATATTTCTAAAGGTGCTATTTACAAGTTTCACCACATCAGTAACAACCCATGCAAACCATACATACAAGGAAACCAAAACAAATAAGTTCAGAAATTAAAGTGTTCTTAAACCCAGGACCCTGCATTCATTAGATCTGGTCTTCCACAGTACACAGAACATGGAAATGCAATTATTTTAGTGAATATTTTAGTCCCTTTTGGGTCCCGTAAGCCAGCCCATTCACCTAAGGCGTTCCCGTGTCTGACTTATTTTGATAAGTTCATTTACAAGGAATGGGGTCGACCGCAACGGACTGTTTTGGGCCCCAAATACATGGCGGTGCGCTACCCTTTCGAGGAGAGCCTTCTCAAGAAATGGTCGGCTCCATCCAGGTTAAACAAAGTAACCACAATCCCGGTAGAGGGGACTCCTGCATTTAAAGACCCCATGGACAGGAAGACCAAGGAAGTGGCTTGTTCCTTATTTACGGTTGTGGGGTCAACCATGCAACCAGTACTGGCATCCGCACTTGTGTCACAGACACTAACTGAGTGGGCAAAAATTTTGGGATTTCTGGGACTCGTATGCCCAGTTCCACACCAGAGTCCTGCAGAAGGAGATTTTGACAAAATGGGACAAGTCTCCGTTGTCCCTGGATCTGCAGATTCAGGTGAGCCAGTTAGTCAGGGATTCCCTGATCTGGTGGCTGAGGTCCCCGGCACTTCAGTCCGGGAAGTCGTTCCTACCTCTGAAATGGACAGTGATCACAACAGACTCCAGCCTATCAGGCTGCGGTAGAGTAATGGGAGTTCAGTCGACCCAGGGCCTCTGGTCGGCGGAGGAATCCAAGTTACCGATCAATCTGCTTGAAATAAGAGCGATCAGGCTATGTCTCTCCACATGGCCAATAAGACTGCGAGGGCGTCCAATCGGGATCCAGTCAGACAACACCACGGCTGTGGCATACGTCAATCACCAAGGAGGAACAAGAAGCTCGGCCGACGCATGGGAGGTCGTTCACATACTTCGGTGGGCAGAGCGACATGTACATCCCAGGAGTGGAGAACTGGCAGGCAGACTAAGTCACCAGATGCTGGACCCGGTGTTCAGGCTACTGTGCCTGCGGTGAGGCACACCAGACGTGGATCGTCAGGTGCGCTGGTGGCTCTGTGGAATCAGTACCAGCTGACCTATGCCTTTCCTCCGCTGAAACTGTTACCACGTCTGCTTAGCAGAGTGGAAGCCGAGGGGATCCCAGTAATACTGATTGCTCCAGATTGGCCTCAGCATCCCTGGTACACAGACCTAGTGCGCCTTGTGGCAGATGCTCCCTGGCGACTGTCGTTGCGAGAAGACCTTCTGTCTCAAGGTCCAATTCTCCATCCTGCCTTACCATCGCTGGTTTTAACGGCATGGCTCTTGCGAGCCAGGTGTTGAGGAACCAGGGTCTTTCGGACTCGGTGATCCCAACTACGTTGAGAGCATGGAAATCTTCCCGGAAGATATAACATCGTACCTGGAAGGCCTACATCTCCATGTGTGAGGAGAAAGGATGGCATCCACGCTCCTTTTCTATATCCAGGATGCTGCTGTTTCTTCAGCAAGGAGTAGACCAGAAGTTGGCTTTGAGCACCATCAAGGGACAAATATCGGCTTTGGCTATCTTTTTTCAGCGATCCCTGGCATCTCGCTCGCTAGTGAGCACTTTTGTTCAAGGGGTCCGACGTGTAGTTCCTCCGGTGCGTCCACCGTTACCCCCATGGGATCTTAATCTGGTGTGATCGGCGCTGCAAAAACCGCCATTTGAAAATATCAGAGAGATCCCTCTGTTGACTTTCCCAGAAAGTGGTCTTTCTAGTGGCCATTACATCGGCCAGGAGGGTTTTGGTGATGGCAAACCTTGGCACTCCATATGTTTTGGTACTACATTTCCCATGATGCTCATCTACACTGCAGAATGCATGAGCATCATGGGAAATGTAGTTCCAAAACATCTGGGGTGCCAAGGTTCACCATTATTGGCCTATGCTGCTGGTGCCCCCTGTGCTCACTCATCCAGAACTGTGTCTCACTTATACAGTAGATGTGTTACTGACCAGATCACCAGTTAAAAACAGAGTGTGGGGGGGGGGGGGGGGAATAAAAATAGAAAATTGATGGAGCCACCACATCTAACGAATGGTAAGCTGCAACATATTATATTTCTGGCTTACTACTGCTTCAACCACTTTCTGTCCGCAATGCGTATATCTGCGTTTCGGTTTACCGGGATTATGGCTGATATCAAATTAAAGGTACAGTGAAAAAATAAAATACGATTTTTTTTTTTTTTTTTTTTACACCCTCATCCTTCCGTGCTTGTAAGCAGAAGTGAACCGATACATAAGTCGTGCACGCATATGTAAATGGTGTACGCACCACACATGTGATACATGTGTGATGCGATACGAACATTGGAGCGAGAGCGATCATTCTAGTGCTAGACCTCTGTAACTCTAAATAGTTAACCTGTAAAAGCGTTGCCTAGGGACATTTTTAAGTACCGTAGTTTGTTGCCATTCCACATGCGTGCTCAATTTTAAAAGATGACATGTTGGGAATCAATTTACTTGGTGTTGCATCATCTTTCATATTATGTTAAAAAAAAATGGGGTATATATTGGTTGTGGGTTTTTTTTTTTTTTGCATGAAAATGTATTTAAAAAAAAAATGCATTTGAAAAATTGCAACGGTTGCCATTTTATTCCCTAGGTTCTCTACTATAAAAAAAAAATGTAATTATAATTTATAATTATAAGTCATTTTCTAGCAAAAAATAATTATTTCAACTTGTAAACCGTGCCAGAAAAGGCTTGGTCTTCAAGTGGTGGTTAAGTATATCATGTCCACGCAAGGCCTTTTTTATTTTTGCAATATAAATAATTCCAAATAATGGAACTTCAGCGGAGAGGCTAGGAAGAAAGAATGTAAAGAGGAAACTTACTGGATTTACAACTTGAACACGATAAAGCTCAACTTCAGTATTAAGTCACGTCCCACAAGTTAGGTAGCTCTCACCAGAGTCTCTTCATTCGCACTATTATTACCTTCTATAGCCATAAAAAGCATTTTCAAATATCTGCGCTATGTCATCATAAAGCTCCCTAGCTCTGACAAGTTCAGCCAATGTCATTTTCTTGAAACAGGTGTAATTTCCAGGTGGCCCATAGCTGCATAAAGCAGTCAGAAAGCATTATTAGGACTAATATACACAGATGTTATTCTGTACAAATATGCTGTAGCATAAAAACCCCAGCATTTTTCTATGCCCAGGAAGCTGTAGATGGCGCATACAGCTAGCCATATAAGTAAATAGCTGTACAGAGCTGTGATTGGAAAATGCAAATGCTTTTTTGCATCAGCGTTTACATGTGCATGTTTAAAGGTAGCATTCTCCAAACATGGTGTTTACCTACGTAAGGTCTCCTCTGAAAAGGGGTGCGCCCCTAAAATGTCAGTACCAGACACCACATTCCCCCTCTGCTTCCCTAGGCTGTCTATGCTTCAGAGGTATTGTGTGCTTTTTATTGATGCTTTTGTGATTGTGCAATTTAACATTGCATGCAAGAACCTTTTATACTTCTATGTAACTCTTTGTTGTGCTTACCACACTTATTCCAGATATTGCCCATAAACTATTTTGTCCTAAACTTTCTATTTTGATACTTTTCATTTTTGCAAACACCAATACTATACATGTCTCCCTCTAGTGGCCATCTGACATTAACTCTGTTCATTCCAATCTTCCATTTCCACATTATCCACTCATAAGGATTCATTAATGGATTTTATACCTCGGTGTCTTTAAATAATAGATCATTTTGATACAAGATATGTTTAGTCATTTAGGTAGATGTAGTAAAATTTTCACTAGATATGTTCAGTAAATCAATTTTTTTTTTTTTTTGGTTGCCTTTTTAGTACTATCTTATTCCATTATATTTTAGTATATATTATAGCTCCTCTATGTACTTCTTACTTGCAACTTCTTTCTTACAAATGTCTGTGTTTAGGTGATATAGGTAGTGTTAACACTAGTGCAGTATCTACTGACTCTCTCTAGTCCACTTTTTATACTTAGACATGTGCCCATTTATGGGCATTTTCAGCACATGTGCATGTATTTTATAAACCCCTCTATTGGCACTAGATAGAAGTTGTATATATTACAGTTGCGACTGCCCATTGATACCAACCACTGTAAGGCCTCATACACACTGCTGCTCCTCAACTCACAATTTTAAAGCTTTTGGCGTTTTAGACTTTTACTAAAGTTTAGGAGCAGCAGTTACATAGTTACATAGTTAGTAAGGTTGAATAAAGACATCAGTCCATCCAGTTCAACCTGAGTGAGTGTCTACAATTGTCCCTATCCTTGTACATTGCACACTCACATTGGTCCCTACCCTCAAGGAGCCCACAATCTAAGATCCCCATTCGTATACTAGGGCCAATTTTAGACAGAAGCCAATTAACCTAACTGCATGTCTTTGGAGTGTGGGAGGAAACCGGAGTACCCGGAGGAAACCCACGCAGGCACAGGGAGAACATGCAAACTCCAGGCAGGTAGCGTCATGGTTGGGATTTGAACCAGTGACCCTTCTTACTGCTAGGCGAGAGTGCTAACCACTACACCACTGTGCCACCCAGCAGTGTTTAGAGGCAGTCAAAGCTCCTTCTCCTGAATGCAGAAGAATTACATCCAGGAGAGGAGAGTTTTGACAGAAAACTGCTAAATGTGCATGAACGCTAGGCGCATTTAGCACTTGAGTGTTAATCTCAATCCTGGCCAATGAAGTGAATCCACATGTACACGTTTACCAGTGTTTTTCTGCTGCCTAGAGAAAGGCATCTAGTGGCCAGTACCCGGGCTTGATAAAGGAGAATGAGCCCCCGAAGTGCATTGCTTTACCAACCCTCCTGCTACCCGGATGTGATGCACAGCAGGGAGCTATATGAATTCACGTTCTCCTATGCTTATTATAGGTGCTTCTACTTAACCGTATGCCGACCAGCCACCGCAGTTACACTGCGGCAACATGGCTCGGCTTGCCGAATCGTCGTTATATTAAGTCAGTAACATAAACTGCCACTAGGGGGCCACACGCCCCCTGCTCGCTCTCCAAGCTGATGCGAGTTCCCAGCGGTCTCTATCACCGCCGCGCTCCCAGTGATCACTCGGGGCACACGGAGAACTGGGAGCTGTGTGTGTAAACAGAGTTTCCAGTTCTCTGAGGAGTGAATTGACAGATTCTGTTCATACAGTGTATGAACAGCGATCTGTTAGTTTCCCTGTACAGTCCCATCCCCCCTTCAGTTAGAACACATACTAGGACACACATTAACCTCTTCACTGCCCCTAGTTTTAACCCATTCACTGCCAGTAACATTTTTACAGTAATCTATGCAATTTTTATTAATGCCAATGGTCCCAAAAATGTGTCAAAATTGTCCAACATGTCCGCCATAATGTCGCAGTCACAATAAAAATCACTAATTGCAGCCATTACTAGTAAATAAAAAATATTAATAAAAATGGCATAAAACTATCCCCTATTTTGTAGACACTCTAACTTTTGCGCAAAAAATCAATTGCGATTTTTTTTTTTTTTAACAAAAATATGTAGAAGAATACGTATCGGTCTAAACTGAGGGGAAAAAACTTTTTTTTTATATGTTTTTTGGGTATATTTATTTTTTTTTATTTTTTTTTTCAAAATTGTCGCGTTTTTTTTTTGTTTATAGTGCAAAAAATAAAAACCGCAGAGGTGATCAAATACCCCCAAAAGAAAGCTCTATTTGTGGGGGGAAAAAGAACATTGATTTTGTTTGGGAGCCATGTCACACGACTGCGCAGTTATCAAACCGACGCAGTGCCCAATCACAAAAAGTGGTCTGGTCTTTGGCCAGCCAAATGGTCTGGGGCTTAAGTGGTTAATGTGAGTGCAATATAATTGTTCTTTTTAATAAACAGTATTGTTAATAATGCAAAAAGTTTGCTACGTTCTTTTCTTTTTGTTCTTTGTGGATACCAAATGACAGAAGTTCCTTCTGCAGGCTGAAGGGGGATTTAGTTATATAACTTTAAGACAACAGTTATGGTCTTGTCTGCTGTTTGATGATATTTTGGTTGCACCTGATCTTCTGGGGTAGTGGTATTGTGGTTCTGCGATTTTTTTTTTTTTTTTTTATCATCTCAGACAGGAAGCCTGCTAGTTTTGCTGCTATGATGCATACGTATTCAGAAAATAATTGTTTTGAGCCTATTTGCACAAGGGATAGTCCCAGGAAGTCCCAGTCCACAGGGTTGAAGGAGATCCCCTCGTCTGTGGAAAGAACCCTTGACAGCGATAAGGAACCAACGGTGGTATTTCCAGGTTATCTAATTCAGCCTTTCTCAACTAGGGTTCATTGAGCAATAAGCAACAAGTGTAACTACAGACACTGATAATCTTCTTCTCTTTTTTTTTTTTTTTTTTGCGCTCTGTAAGGTAGCACTCTTCCTTCTAAGCACCACACTAATGTACTGTGTTCTGCAGATATAGCATTATTGATAGGGGTTCCCCGAGGCCTTATTTACACTTTTCAATGACCTCCACTGCCATGCAGGTATTACCCTCACCTCCAACTGTTGACATAATGACTGTAGGTCATCTCCTCATTTCCCATTTAACCACTTGCTTACTGGGCACTTAAACCCCCCTCCTGCCCAGACCAATTTTCAGCTTTCAGCGCTGATGCACTTTGAATGACAATTGCGCGGGCATACAACACTGTACCCAAATGACATTTTTATGATTTTTTTCCCACAAATAGAGCTTTCTTTTGGTGGTATTTAATTACAGCTGGGAGTTTTATTTTTTGCTAAACAAACAAAAAAAGATGCAAAAATAAAAATAAAAATCATGTTTAATAGTTTATTATAAAATTTTGCAAACAGATCATTTTTCTCCTTCATTGAAGTGCGCTGATGAGGCGGCACTGATAGGCTGCATTGGTGGGCACTGATAGGCTGCATTGGTGGGCACTGATAGGCTGCACTGGTGGGCACTGATAGGCATAGTTAAGGCGGCACTAATAGGCACAGATAAGGCGGCACTGATGGGCAAAGATGGGCACAGATGAGATGGCACAGATGGGTGGCACTAAGGGGCACTGATGGGTACCACTGATAGATGGGACTGATGGGCACTGATAGGTGGCTCTGATAGGTGGCACTGGTAGATGACACTGATGGGCACGGATATGTGGCACTGGGGTGCAGCACCTTTGTTGAGGCAGACTGTGGGCACTGCTGGGTGGCACTGTGGGCACTGCTGGGTGGCACTATGGGCACTGCTGGGTGGCACTGACGGGGGGCACTTATTTTTTAATGAGGTGGCACTGGCAGGGGGCAGGTGGGCACTGGCAGGGGGCAGGTGGGCACTGGCAGGGCTGGCTGTGATCGGGACTGCTGTCAGCGCGAGGAGAAATAATAGCCAATTACCGGCTCCGTTGTATCACATGATCAGCTGTCCTTGGCTGACAGCTGATCACGTGATAAGGGGTCGGGATCGACCCCTTGCTCGGATCAGTGATCAGGCGAGTCTCATAGACTTGCCGATCACAGAGCGCGCTGCGCAGGCCGCTCGTGCACGGCACGACGTCAATAGACGTAGTCCCGGCAAAGGAGGTCCGCGCTGTAGCCGTCATTCGGCTATAGCGCGGGTCTCAAGTGGTATTTATATCCACTTCTCCCCTGTTGTACTTTGAGTCAATCTGGATAGTAGAAAAGGAACAAAGAGCAACAAAGAATATTGACCTGAGGTGTGCCGAGGTCACGTGGTCAGTATGCCTAAAAGGGGACATACCCAAATATGAAATGAAAAAGAAAAGGGGAATGGGTGTGTGGGATTCGAAAGCCTACGACCAAATGGAGGAGGCAAAGGAGGGCGGGCTTTATGTGGCCTGACTCCTCCTACAAACACAGACTGACCTGCAGTCAGCCTTACACTTGTACTCAGTCAATCTGGCGCCCAGGGGCATGTTATATCAGGTCATGCACAGGAGTTCAGCTTCAGAAAAGAAAGCAAAAATACAATTCGCTTCTGCAACATCTAGGGAAACATCAAAACACAGTAGGTTAGGCATATAATACCAGCATATGTTCCTGGGATGGTAACCGAAACGGTAAAATGTGTGTCTCGGTTGCCTCAGAGTTCCTTCACCAAGGGAAAATGGCAAAAGCGCTTGTGGGTCGCTCAAGGACATATTCACACAGACAACTGGTTTCAGGAATATGTGGTATGGCACAGGGGGCGGTTAAACAGGTTATGGGAACATGAGCTCCTAGTATTGGAGTGGCCCTTTGTAGTGGATAGGATCCACTCATTGAAGCATAAGGTTACATTGTTAAATCTCTACGGTTCTTCCAAAATTGGTTGTCGCTCAACCCAAAAACGAGCTGTTAATGCAGTTTGGCAGTCTGTTGGAGCTGTAACATGAGGAGTCTTGTAGAAGAGTAGGTGGTCAAGAAGACAACCAAAGCCCTGGTGGGTAGACCCTCCAGAGGTGAGTCTAAAAGAGTTTGGAGTACGTTCAGGCATGCAGGTCTAACAATCGGCAAATGAAGAGAGTCAACACTTTGACAAGATAGCCGATGAGGGCTGCTAAAGGTTGGCCATAAACGTTCGAATCTCGGCCAGTTCAGCAGGAAACGGCCAAGATTTGAACTGTGTACTGACAGGCTGAATGTACCAAGTTGAGCAGTTAACTTTGGTACAACCAGCCTACCAGATTTACTTGCTGTTATCGCTAGCGAAAACCGTAAATTCAATAGGTCAGATTGTAGCTGGTACCTGGGTAGTAAATTCAGTAAGTCAGATTGTAATGTGTATGGTGAGCTTAAAGCTGTCTCTCAGCAAGAAGCTAGTGCCTCAATTGCTGCTCTGGGGGAGAGACTTTGACAGGTATATATTGCTCACCTTGAGAAGTAAGCTTCTGGGAGAATTCTGAGTATTATCTCTGCAATTGGCATCTTATGTACTGCTGATGATGAGGTGCCTTGTGTGTGATGGTGAAAAAACAGAAAACTAGGTTTTGGGAGGCAGCATAGGGTCCTTTAGTCTTCCTGTTCTTTGACTCTGTGTTTGGGTCAAAACTGTGCAGCGCTGTAAGATATGAGCTAAGGTGGTAGCCAGTGTTAATTTTGGCAGCAAATTTCGATTTAGTTTTAGTCTTAGAACTAAAATGGCATTTTAGTTTTAGTCCCATTTTAGTCTTCTGCAATTGTTTTAGTTTTAGTCATATTTAGTCAACTAAATCTCCAGGACATTTTAGTCGACTAAAGGGTCCTACATTTTAGTAGACTATAATCTCCAGTACATTTTACTGCGCATGCGCAGTACACAGCAACACAGATTCCGAAAATTGCCGAGGATGAACGGCGCCTGCGCCGTGAGTCCAGGTTCTAGCCCCACTATCCAAGTGGACATAGAGTAGGAATAAAAAAGAGCCGAGCGTAGCGAGGCCGAGCCCGAAGCGTGGCGAGCGAAGCTCGTCCGCGAGGGGCCCTTTAATACTCACAACCCTATGTCCGCTTGGATGGTGGGGATACCACCTCCACTCACGGCGCAGGCGCCGCTCAGCTTCGGAAATTTTCCAAAGCTTCGTCTGCTCCGTACTGCGCATGCGCAGTACGGGCCGGACACCATTTCATGGCCGGACACTATACGCCAGAACACCGGCCGACGCCAGTGGGACACTGGCGCCCCCCTCCTCCGCTATCCTCCCGCCCAATGCCCACGGCCCCCCTCCCCACTGCACGGAGCGGGCCGACGCCAGCGAGGGTCCCGGAGAAGAGGAGCCCAGGCAGACCATGTGACACCCAGGGGAGCTGCAACAAAGTTATTTACCACAAAACAATCACAAAGGGAGACACTGTATCCCACACCGGCACAATTCCTACAAAACGGGAGGGGGAGAGGACGGGACACAGGAGATGGATAAAGGACACATCAGAAGCACCATGCAATCTATCATGCTTTAAAGGAAAAGGATTTTTTTTTAAGGTCATTGTACATACCGTAAATAAATAAGACATCCCCCGAAAATAAGCCCTAGTGTGTTTTCGGGGAAACATGCTGCAGCCAGGTCTCCATTTTACCATATTGAAGACCACTAACTGTGTAGAGAAATGCTGACAATGTGCTTCACAGTGTTCTGAATTTGTTTCACACTTCTTGAATCGTTTCAGAAATCTTTGCTTGAAAGAAACAAAAATTTATGTTTGTTTATAATCATCTAGCCAGAATTGGGGACAGAAATGTGTATTTGGCAGGCTTTCTTCTGTAATGTACAGTGTGTTATGTTCTGTAACAATAGTTCGTCATTCACAGCAAATCTGGCTAATGTATTGCATTACTCATACCTCTGTTGCTGAGGATAAAAGTGACAGTTAATGTAAGAACCAGACAAAATGAAGGCTTTGTGCGTGACTTAATCTGGCAAACGATTTTGTAAGAATAGTAAGGCTTCATGTACACTGCTGCTGGTAAATGGACATTTAGGAGCAGTTGAGTGTTTTTTTTTCAGCTGCCCCTGAACTCTCCTCTGTGTTAACTTATCAGTACATGTACACAGGGTTGTTTATACCGTGTTTCCCCCGAAAGTAAGACAGTGTCTTACTTTCTTTTTATCCCCAAAAGCCCCACTATGTCTTACTTTCGGGGTATGTCTTATATTGGAAAAAAATTGTCGAATTTTTTGTTTTAACCATAAAATTAACATTTATTAACAACCTGAACAGTATTGTATTCACCACAAAACAGTTTTATAAAAGGAAGTGCCAAGAATGTCTTGCTACAACATTGCATAACATGTAAAACAATGAAAAATGGTAAGAACGAACAGTGGAATACTGGAGGATAAAACAGATTTATGTGTGATACAGTACCACCTGCTGTATTTAATCCAGTGTGACACCTGCTGATACCCACTGGGTTACATACAGCAGATGATACCCCAGTATGCCAGTGTGTATGTTTTACTGATGCATGATTAATACTGTGTGCATTACCGTATTTTAAGCAGGAGGCGGCAGTGACAAGTGCAGGGGACGGCGCGGTGACGTATGGAGAGGGGGACGGCTCAGGCGTGGGCAGGAGGCGGCGCTCATTAAGATCAGAGGGAAATGGCAGACGCGGCGACGTATGGAGAGGGGGACGGTGCGGACGTGGGCAGGAGGCGGCGCGCAGCTAGATGAGAGGGAGGCGGCAATATCCCCGTGTTTCCCCGAAAGTAAGACATATGTCTTACTTTCGGGGTACGGCTTATATTAGCCGACCCCTCTGAAACTCCCGATACGTCTTACAATCGGGGGTGTCTTACTATCGGGGAAACAGGGTAGTAGTTTCCAGGCAGTTGAGTTTAGAAGCATTTTTTGGAGGCATTTGAAACACCTGTAACATCTTGTAAACGCGGTAACTCTCGTTTAGCCGCGTTTTTTTACAGGCTTTTTTAATGAAGATACATACTTTGAAAAAAATATTTCTAATGCAAAAGCGGCATGTAAACGGGGGAAAACAGATGTTTGCGGTTGTGCGGGGACAGCCCTGTTATTCGCCGGCTCAGCGGGGACAACGGAGCCATCCCCCCTGAGCAAGCGGATCATCACGGATCTGTCCCGTGTGAAAGGGGCCTTAGATACAAATGTAATGAGTAATTTTTTTTAACCCCATAACTGCTATAGCTGTTTTTTTTTCACATTAAAAAATAAATACTAATTTTAGGCCTGAAGATTACCGGTAGTTAAACCCCCAAACATTCATTTTTCTTGAAAGCTAAGAATAAAATGTTAATGCAATCGTTTATCGGATTTGCTGTGTGTGTTGCAAGAAGAAGCAAGGCAAAACCATTTTTTTTCTGGATATAGGTCTGAAAGTAAGAGAAGTATGGGTTCTCTTTTTATTTACTAATCATACTTGCCTAGGGGGATGCAGCATCGGTCCCATGCTGCATCTGTCCCCTGACGCCTCTAAGACTGAGAACCGAGCAATTTAACACTGCCGATCACTCAGTTCTCATGGTTCCCTGAGCAAGGAGCTGGTGACTGTCAGTCACCAGCTCTCTGTTCTGCCCTCGCCTGGTTGCAAGCCTAGAACTGACTCTGTAACTTCAACCTGCTGTCTGCTGAAAACAGGCCACAGGAGTGCAGAATGAACTGCACTTCTGTGATCTACAGGAGACAGACAAACAAGCTTTGGCTGTACTTCTTAAAGAGAGAAGGCTGTTTGTGGGGGGTGAACTGATGATAAATGTTGAAAATCTGATTCCAGAATGCCTTTAATGGCTGGGCAGTCCCACCAGATGTTAAGCAGTGACTTTTTCCATTCCACCCTTCCAAGATTTGTCTGACATTTCAGGTATTCTGTGCAAAGTGCATGCACCTTCATGCCATCTGATCAGGAGTTTGAGGCTGGGTTCACATATATGTGAATTGGATAATTTTTTTGGCCGCATCCAATTTGCATTACATCGGAATGTGACCAGCTTTCAATAGAGCCGGTTTCACCCCTGAATCGCACCTGAAAAATTCACCCCTGAATCACACCTGAACTGTTGAACATAAAAGCTGCGAACTGCAAACCGCAGCTGGACATGTGCGAACCCAGCCTAAACTTTTTTTTTTTTTTTTTTTTTAGGGATAATTTGGCTAGAATGATCTTATATGGAAGTGTAAAAGATTTTAGCACACCTGGTTCCATGAGGACCCAAGTAAAGTAGAATGTTCTAGTTCTAGGAGGTCAGTGTTTGTGTCAGAAGTAAGGCTCCATTCGCCCTGTATGATTTGGTCAGAATTACTGTGAATTTACCTGCGATTCCAAATCTTGTGGTGATCACTGCGCAAAGCACATTTGGATGCCATTATCTCTTAAAGCGGTAGTAAACCCGCTATTTTTTTTTTTTTTAACACCTGCAAAGCAAAAGGCATAATGAGCTAGTATGCACCGCATACTAGCTCATTATGAAATACCTTAGAACGAGGCCCCGACATCTGGCACGATCCACGCCGAGGGAGCTGACATGCTCCCTCGGCGTTTCTTCCGGGTATCGCGGCTCCGGCGCTGTGAGTGGCCGGAGCCGCGATATCATCACTCCCGCGCATGCGCGCGGGAGATTTCTTTCCGGCCACTGACGGATTTTCAGGCCGAGAATCCCCTCGTGCGCATGCGCCGCTGCAGTCAGCGGCGCATACCGAGGGGAATATCTCCTAAACCGTACAGGTTTAGGAGATATTTTTTTTACCTACAGGTAAGCCTTATTATAGACTTTCCTGTAGGTAAAAGTTACAAAAAAGGGTATACAACCACTTTAATAGCACCACAAATGCAATGTGATTCTGCCACAGTTGTCACTTGTCACGCAGCAAACTGCAACATTTAAAATCGCAAGAAACTTGCTGCCTAAAAAGAAACATTCAATCAAATAGGCTAGACCTATGCGACACACAAAATCATGTGCAAAGCAGAGTTCCACTCAAAGTTGAAGCTTCACTTGTTTACTTCCTCTGTGTTTCCACAGTGAATAGGTAGATGGGGGGGGCAGAAGGAAAGATAAGGGGGGAGGGATATAGACCCTTCCTCCTCCTCCTTTGACCAAACACTGTGTCAGCATTTTTCATTGAGCTGGTAATTGGGAATATTTGTTGTTTGAAAGTGGTGCCAACAGGACCAAGTTTTCTGAATCTTGGAGGGTGTGTTGTTGGCTTGATTTAAGAGTTCTTCCATTTCTGCAACTTTGTGTCTAATCCAATCTACTGTAGTTGGAGGATTTACTGATTTCCACTGGGTTGGTATACACATCTTAGCTGTGTTTAATAAATGTAAGGTTAGGGAACGGTGATGGTCATTTTTAGGGATGGCAGAGTAGTGGGGCGATGGACTTGTTTCCAAAAGGGTTGGATTAGAGAGCAGGAGTGAGCCTTCCTCGTCAGAGCATTGCCAAATTTGGGGGGAGGGGGTAGCAGGAGAGAATGTGTAGTCTTAGCCCTTGTACACACGGTTGGACATTTCGACAACAAAATCCGTCGGATTTTGTCTGACGGATTTTGTCCGAAACTGGTGTTGCATACACACGGTCGGTCAAAGTTGTCGGAAAATCCGATTGTTCGTAACGTGATGACGTTATTTAGTTACGACGAGACTACGTTCAGGCTAGCAGCCAATTGCTTTGATCTAGAAATTTAATCTGAGCATGCGTGGCACTTTGTCCGATCAGAATTTTCTACAAACGATCGGACAAAGTTCGATCGGATCATGTTGTCGGAAATTTTTTATATCCAGCTCTCAAACTTTGTTGGTCGGACATTCCGACGGAAAAAGTCAGACGAAGCCCACACACGGTCAGATTATCCGACAACACGGTCCGAACATTTTCCGTCGGAATGTCCGACCGTGTGTACAAGGGCTAAGAGGGGTTTGGTAGCCTCTAAAAAAAACCTTGAAGCCATTTTCCTGTGCAAAAACATTGATCGTCCCCTTATGGATATAAGAGTAGATATTTTGCCAATCTTCTGAGAGGTCTATTAAAAGTTCCCTTTCCCAGCTATGGGGCTATGATCAGAAAACAGGATAAGAATACATATCTGAAATCTGGTGTCTTTTGTGGGTCTTTTCTTGTACATATTGCTTCGAATGGTGTGTGTAGTCTAGAATATTCGGAGCGTGATTGGGGGTTATTTAGAAAATGTCTTAGTTGGACGTACGTCCAGAAGGGGAAGGAGTGGCCTGGCATCAGTGCGGGATGGGTCAGGAAGTTGCCCTTTTGAGAAGACGTTCCAGCTCAGACGTCGGTGTGGGGCCAAATTTCCGAGAGAAAGGTGCCTGTTAGACCTGGTAAGAATTCCGGGTTGTGACGGATGGGGGTTAACAGGCCCGTTGAGGATATTTTAAATGTATGGCATGCCATTCTGAAAATTTGTAGCATGTTGCCAATTAAAGGGTATAGTTTGCATTCTGGTGGTGTGCAAGTTGAAACGGTCCATGGAAGTTTGTGTAATGGTAGTGGGGAAAACGCGTGTTCGAGGTGTATGTATATGAGAATGGATGTTCCAGTCTATTATTCTCGCTAACTGACAGGCCCAGTGATATTTAACAATGTCTGGAAGGCCTATGTCTCCTATCATCTTGGGTAGTGTTAGCCTCTCAAAGCTTAACTTCTTTCTGACCGCCGGCAGTCAAATGACGGCCAGACGACGCACCTATTGTGAGTCATATTATGGCCTCCCGTTTAAACAGGGAATGCGCGCGATCGTGCGCACGCATCCCTGTTTCTTCGGTGGCGGCGTGTCACGGAGACACCGCTCGCCACCGAAGGGGGTGAACAGCCATTGGTTATGGCTGTTTACCACGTGATCACGGCCGATCACAGATGGTCACACAGCCACTGTGCACGGCGCATGAGCGCGAGTGTGTTGGTGGCGGCGTTTTCCCCGGGAACACTGCTCGTCACCGATGCTGGTAAACAGCCATTGGCCGGCTGTTTACCCACGTGATCGGCTGTGATTCTTTCACAGCCAATCACTAAAATGTAAACAAACTGCGGTAACTAGATGTTACCGGGTTCTCCTCCTCACCGATCGTGTGTGAGAAGGAGATTGCGTTAACATCTCGTTACCGCCTACAGTGTACACAAATCACACTTATTGCCCCCCCCCAATAAAGAGGACCTGTCACCACCCCTCATAGTACCTGTCACAGTCCATCAGAGTACCCGAGTACCTGTCACAGTCCATCAGAGTACCCGAGTACCTGTCACAGTCCATCAGAGTACCCGAGTACCTGTCACAGTCCATCAGAGTACCCGAGTACCTGTCACAGTCCATCAGAGTACCCGAGTACCTGTCACGGCCCATCAGAATACCCGAGTACCTGTCGCGGTCCATCGTGGTACCCGAGTACCTGTCGCGGTCCATCGTGGTACCCGAGTACCTGTCGCGGTCCATCGTGGTACCCGAGTACCTGTCGCGGTCCATCGTGGTACCCGAGTACCTGTCGCGGTCCATCGTGGTACCCGAGTACCTGTCGCGGTCCATCGTGGTACCCGAGTACCTGTCGCGGTCCATCGTGGTACCCGAGTACCTGTCGCCAGGCCATCAGAGTACCCGAGTACCTGTCACGGCCCATCAGAATACCCGAGTACCTGTCGCGGTCCATCGTGGTACCCGAGTACCTGTCGCGGTCCATCGTGGTACCCGAGTACCTGTCGCAGTCCATCGTGGTACCAGAGTACCTGTCGCGGTCCATCGTGGTACCAGAGTACCTGTCGCGGTCCATCGTGGTACCAGAGTACCTGTCGCCAGGCCATCAGAGTACCCGAGTACCTGTCGCCAGGCCATCGGAGTACCTATTTGCAGCCCATGTCTCATAGAATATACGTTGGGGTGTTTGCTTTCCAAAATAAGGTCATTTTGTTGGTAATTTCACTGTCCTGGTGGTCCAGGACCTTCAAAAGTGTGATAGGTAGGAATGAAATGAGATGTGTCATTTATGCTCCTAGAACGCCTGAACGTACTACTTCAATGTTCGGCCTCTCTATGTGACCAGGCTGTGTAAAAGTCCTACACATGTGGTATCACCATACTTGGGAGTAGCAGAATGTGTTTTGGGGTGTAATTTTTGCTATATACATGCTATGTGTTAGAAATATCTTATAAATTGACAACTTTGTGTAAAAAAAAAAAAAAAAAAATGCTTTTTCATTTTTTTCCACTTATTCCAAAAACTTCTGGAAAAAAATGAACCGTTCAAAAGACTCACTATGCCTCGCAGATTATACGTTGGGGTGTTTGCTTTCCAAAATGGGGTCATTTTATGGGAAATTCCATTGTCCTGGTATTCCAGGGCCTTCAAAAGTGTAATAGGTGGTTGAGAAATGAGATGCGTCATTTTTGCCTGTAGAACGTCTGAAGGTACTGCAACAATGTTGGTGCTCTGTATGTGGCCAGGCTGTGTAAAAGTCTCACACATGTCGTATCGCCATACTCGGGAAGAGTAGCAGAATGTATTTTGGGGTGTAATTTGTTGTATGCATATGTTGTATGCATATGCTGTGATCAATTTTCAGCGATTGGCACCATAGTTTGTAGACTCTATAACTTTCACAAAGACCAAATAATATACACTAATGTAGGTTATTTTTACCAAAGATATGTAGCAGTATAAATTTTGGTCAAAATGTATGAAGAAAAATTACTAATTAGCAAAAATTTATGACCGAAACAAAGAAAAAGGCATTTTTTTCTCAAAATTTAAGTTTTATTTTATTTATAGCACAAAAAATAAAAAACCCACTAGTGATTAAATACCACTAAAAGAAAGCTCTATTTGTGTGGAAAAAAGGACGCAAGTTTCATATGGCTATAGTGTCGCATGACTGAGTAATTGTCATTCAAACTGTGAGAGCGCTGAAAATTGGTCTGGTCAGGAAGGGGGTGTAAGTGCACTGTATTGAGGTGGTTAATCTAGGGTGTGATTTACCCCAAATAAATTCCATGCAAGCTCTGCGGTATTCTTATGGGTACCGCTTGCATTACGTACAATATTCTCAGGAGAATATTCATTTTGGCAATCAACCCTCTGCCAAACCATGAAAAGATACCCCAGAACTTTAAGTCGCGTTGAATGTTTTGAAGGATCGGGAGGTAGTTTTTGGTGTATAGGTCGGCTATTTTGGAAGACCGTTGGATCCCAAGGTAGGTGATCGAATCACGACTCCAGCTAAATGGGAAGTTTGCTTGGCAATATGCAAGCGTATTTTTCTATAGGGAGATATTTGGTGCTTGTGATTTCAAGAAGTTTATTTGTAAATTGGTCAAAGTTTTGAATGTGGTGAAATCTCTGAGCAACTTGGGTATCACAATATGTGGTTCTGTTAGAAATAAGAGCAAAGCAGCTAGTTTATAGGTAGTCTTGGAGATTGAGAGACCTTTGATATCAGGGTTAGACCTGAGGCAGCAGAATAGCAGTTCAAGGGTGAGAACAAGTATTAATGTGGGGAGAGAGGGCAACCTTGACGTGTACCATTTGATGTTGAGAAGGCATTTGATAGGTGGCCATTGACTTGGACTTTGGTGTTGGGGAGGAGTAGAATGCTAAGATGAGTTGTAACATACGTTCTCGAATGCCAAGCGCGTTGAGTACTTCAGGCATATAGTCCCAGGCCACTCTATCTAATGCCTTCTCCGCATCCAGGGACAGAAAGAATCTGCAATGGTAAGTAATACCAAAGTAAACGTAACAATGTAGGTGGTTTGATTGCCTTAGTATAATGCAGTTAAGCTTAACTGATTAACATAGCTGCTATTCTATGATTCTTAACAACAAAACAGGAGAACCTGCAACTACCTGTTGCTCTTCAAGTGACTCTGATTTTGATGATGATGATGAAGAACCACGGCGTTTTCATATTCAGATAAAACCTGCACAGCCTGGGGAAAGACTGGAAGATGAAGAAACTGAAATTAAAAGATTTAGAGAAACAGTGGGCTGTATCATTCAGCCTCCTGCAGCAGTAGTAAGTTTTGATATCTACTTGGGCATCATGGGCAGGTAGGTGGGATATCGCTCTCTCCTTCCTTGACCCCCCCGACCCCAGTACTAAAGGCCTATGTGGGCTGGTATCATCATAGCAGAAGAAGTGATAAAAACAGAAATTACATTCTGCCAACATTCGCTATGCTGGTGTTGAAATTGTTTATACATGTTTTAACATCTTGGATAGCAAGTATCGGCTTATAAAATGGGCTTCTGTTATTTAACAAGGTTTGGCCAAAACAGCACAATTTTTTTTGCTCAATTTAAAAAAAAATGGCTGCCACTGTACTATCAATGTTCTCCAACAAGATTTGAACTTACAAAAGTGTGCCCTGTGAGTGCCAAATAATATATAGGAGGAATCAAATTAAATCTTATGAGAATGCACATAATTTTTTCACTGGATGAATTTCTTCAGTGAATCAATGATCACTTTACCATTTAATTTTTTTTTTCTATGCCCAATTTATTTTGTATTTCATACGATTATAAATATTTTCAATATATTTTACCTATTTACAGTATAGTTGTAATTGATACATATGTCAGCACCTTATCAGTCAGGTCAATTAAAAGAAAGTGTATAGATTCCTAAGTATTAGGCATTTTTCAGTACAATAATTGTAATTCAGCAACCATACTTCATCAACCTGCCTGTGACAAGTAAATGTACAGCAGGGCTATTGTAAACAGGTTATAGAAAAAGTGTCAATATTTTGTACTTGTGAAATGGTGAGAAATAATTCTCTGACCTCCACCAACTTGGCCATCCTGAAAGCTTTGCTGGTCTGTGATGAAATGATTCCTCAGCACATGTGCAGGCCGAACACAAAACCCTGCACTTTATGCTGTATTCACGTATGCATGTGGCACACCCACGCATGTTCAGATATGCCAAAGGTCTCTGCCATCAGGAACTGAAGGATTGGGTGCAAAGGAACAAGTGCTATCCTGCAGCACAAAAAAATAACAAATGAAAAAAAAAAAATAGGTTTTGGGGTGAAGGTCTGCTTTAATGGAATTTGTTGAGGCTGACAGGTATAATCCTGAAAAAAGACTTTTCTAACGTCTAATTACCAATTTTGCAGTGTTATATACCACTACTGAATTCACATATGTATGCGTAAAATGGATGCATAGTTTTGTAATCTAGTTCCAACTCTGCTTTGTGTTGCAGGTATCTGTAAGGCGTCAGACTATGCGTAAGTAAGCCTATAGTCTTTATTCATCATTTGACTCTTCTCTTTAAATCTCAATGCAATTTATTTTATTTTTTTTTTACTTTTGGATGACGTGTCAAGTTTTTATTCCTGTCTGTGTTTGCATTGGGGAGAATCACTCATCTGTGCTGGTGACCAGTGTCACGTAGACAAAAAAACACGGGAAATACAAATTTTTAGAGTTGTAGCCAAAACATATGGTAACTGGATATCTTCCAATGAGGACGACTGTCAAAGAGAAATTCCCCTAACTTTGAAACATTTCCTCTAACCTCCGGTTGTGTCTCTGGAACAGGAAGTCAAGGGGTTCTCTAGTAGATGTGCTCCTACACTGCGCTGTCTTCCTTCTCTCCAAGTTATGTGTCCTTTCAGGATAAAATAAAAATCCTTGGCACACACACATGCGATTTTGCACAGAACGACCACCCTGTAGCAGTAAATCTGCTATAGGGCGGTCAGTAAGGGGTTAAGGCCTAACAGCTCAAATGCTGTGGCATTTCTTGGCTATTTTTCAGGAAGTAAAGTACACAGACACAAAAAAAACCTGATATGGGTTTGAACTCTACCCTGCCTAAAACTTTAAAAAAAAGAAAAAAAGAATTGTCTAGAACATACACTTTAAGTTCATTATCCTCTTTGGTAGCAATGACCTCTTAAGTGTAGCATTTTCATTTCGATATACATTCTTTGTTGGAATGCTGTTTAGGCACTGCAGTGGGCACAGGTTCTGTTTCAGGAGAAACACAAATAACATGTCAGACAGGTGAGCTATCTCTTTAAACGAATTATCATAATGTTATTGAAAAAAACAATTTTCATGTTACAGTAAATGTGTAATTGTTTCTATAAAGATAAATCAGCGGTCGCTCTCTCCAGCACGCCTCCATCCACTGTCACCAACAGGTATTTCATTAAAATTTTTGCATGTGTTTTGACTTTTTTTTTTTTTTTTTAAAGCTGAACTCCAGGCAAGTGTGTGTATGTATATATTCTATACATACTGTGTATATTTATTTGAGAAATTTTCCAAGGATTTGCATTTGTTAATTCAGTCCTGAGATTTACACAACATAACACCACAAACAAACAACAAAGCAGACCTTCAACAAAAAGTGAATTTCCTCTCATTTGCTTCCTCCACCCACTTCCTGTTCCGCATATGCATGCAATTTATTTTATGTTATTTTTTAGTAAAACAAGTATGTTTTTTCATGGTGCTCTCCCCCATTTTTTTTATTTCCTCACCTAGGCGAGGATTACATCACCCTTGCTGCCCTCAGCCACCTGGGATATATCGCACATCCCAGGAGGCTTCAAGACCATCTCCCCTCAGGCTGCCACTCTCGCACATGTGCAGGGGACCAGCTGTGAGAGACCAGGAAGTGACGGATAGCTTTCAAATCCAAGATGGAGGTGCAGAAGAGAGAAAATGCCAAGAATGGGGTGTGAGGAAGCCAGTTTTTTTGGGTTGGCCAGTATGTGTTTCTTAAGTCGACAGTTACAGTACGTGTAGCCGATGACTTAACTTTGTGTAACCAGATGAAGTTCCTCTTTAAGGAATAGTGATGTCCTCTCTTCACCCTCAGCAACAGACTGATGACCTAATCTCCTTAACTACTATGTTCTCTGTCCTCGTAAGTTGGCCTTTTTCTGCCTGAATTTCAGCCAATTGAAGCTGGCTTGGCTGAAATTTGATCTGTGGTTGGACTTGTTGGCGCTGGTCTGGGCACTTAGCCCGCAGGCTGAACATAAGAAAGCTATGTTTGAACAGCTTAAGTACGTTCCTTGCCAACAAATTTGCATACAGCACATCAGATTGGTTCCCCGTCTCCCAACCCTTCCTCGCCCAGTATTAGTGCGGCTGTGTAGGGGGTTGCAAGATGCTAATATCAAGTGAAAATCAAGTACTAAAACAGTAGTTGTATTTATAAAGAAAAAAAATAAAAACACTTATTGACTTGGTTATGAATACAGAACTGTATTTGTGTTTTTATAATCTGCTTTTTATTTTTGCCTGGAGTTCAACTTTAATCTATCAGTTTTTCCTTTCCTCTTCTAGGTAGCTTTTTCTACATTCTGCTGTTACTGAAAGTAGCAAACTGAAAAGATATGTGCTCTGCAGACATTCAATAAAACTTATAACACAAATATTGGATAAATTCAGTGATTCAAAAGTGTTATATCAAAATTCTGCAGCTAGAAATACTTTGAAAAGTAATTAGCTATACTAATGGACATAAAGAAGCTTGTGGTAAAGTGTCAGTGAGAAAATAATTTTCTCTAAAATAATTATGCATATTCTCTGCCATCTTCCAACTACTTCTACAGAAAATATGGATTTGTTACTGTGGGCTACATCTTCTGCATTTCCTTTTTGCTACCTTTTTATATTTTTATTCCACTGTACAGTTGGCCATAAATGTCTAAGGAACCAAGGGATAGGGAGATGCCTTCCCATAATTGCACAATTAAACTTTAGGCTGGGTTCACACGATTGAATTGGATGTGGGTTCCCCACATCCAATTTGTATTTCAGGAGATTGTGACCCGCTCTCTATGGAGCCGGTTCACACATCTCCGGAGCGACTCTGGTGCGAATTGCACAGGAGTCCTGAGCATCTTCTGGTCCATTTTCAGGTCTGAATTCAGCCAAATATTTGGGCTGAAATCGGATCTGAAACGGTAAATGTGGATGCACCCCTGCTGTGAGCCACTCCTTGCTGCGGTGTGAACCCAGCCTTAAAGGAAACTGCTAGTTGGTCACATTTTTGCTAATAGAGAAGGATTGGAAGCCATTAGCTGGAACATCTCCCTATGTTCCTATTATTGGGAAAAATAACCAGATAATGATATTTGAAATTAGGAGGAATGTTTGTGTTTGCCTGTTTCTTTGGTCGGTGAAAATGTGAGTAGCTAAGCATTCTATTGATGGGACTTTGGCCCAGAAAGGTTAGTTTCCACTTCAGAGGATCCCAACTAAGTTACAGGGTGAATATGCATATAGGGCGTAAATTTAGTTGAAGCTGAAGTCTAATCTGCTTATATTTTGCCTTCCCTGGTTCCTCTTCTCTGCATCATCAATATGCTAAATAAATATTTAAATAAAACTGGTTCTTATTACACGTCTTCTTTTAGACTCAGTGATGTCATCACTGGGTCTCTGTGCTTCTCTGTTCGATTGCAGATCATGGCTACGCAGGGTGCTGTACATAGACTTCCCAAAAACTTGACGGCACTCTGCCTCAGTTCTCAAGAGCCTTCAGTCCTGATTCAAGCAGTGGGCAAATATTAAAATCCCTTGATAGGGGAATGTCAGTCCGGAGGAGTTTGCATTCCCAAGCAGGCTGTATTTCTCTTTCATTCATTGACGGACACAGCATCTTCATCTTGACCTTAGGGTTATTTCGCCCCTTTAGTAGAGGACTAAGCAGAACATGTTGAAAACAGCAAAACTGTACAGTACCACCCATGGGGCGGTCCTACTGGTTATAACCCCTCACTGCATCCAGCGGCTCAGTTTTTTTCTGCCTAGTGTAGAAGGACCTGGCTCCCGGTGAGACCATTGGTCCTGGGAATTTTTTCTTTTTTCTGCATTTTTCTTGTGATCTACATTCAACAGTCGGGCTGGGTGACAGGCTGGATAATATAGATCCTTGTAGTCTCCCCAGCCTGGCCATCGAGCGCGAGCAGACATTAGCTATGCGCTGGGTCAGCCACGGCATGCCCCGTCTGATCCGGGGTCGGCCGGTGAGCTATATGCTCTGGGGCACACATATGACTGGGCTACTGCTGTCCGTGTCAGTGTGCCGTGGCCAACAGCCACCCCCGTACTGCTCAGGTGATTGGTCTGTCCGTGGAATGCATCCAGCAGTCCCTACAGGAGGGGTAAGTATGGTACCACATGTCTCGGCAGGATAGAACAGCTGGGCATTCCCTGGGAGGTTGACTAGGGGGTCTCTCTCTCTCTCTCTCTCTCTCTCTCTCTCTCTCTCTCTCTCTCTCTCTCTCTCTCTCTCTCTCTCTCTCTCTCTCTCTCTCTCTCTCTGGTGCGCATACCTGGTCGGGGGTCCTGGCAGGGGGCTTCGCTGGATGTTGGGGATCCGCTCGTCCTCTTCCCTGTTTCTGGGCCATGGTGAGGTGTTCTGGTGTGTATGCCATGTGGGGAGGCTGCCGCGTGGACCGCGGCCATTTTATCTGTAGCCACAGCCAGTTTTTTCCTTTCGCTCATTTTCTGGAGGTCCTGTGGTCATCTTCACGGCGCCCTCAGACGTTTTTAGCGTGGCTGACACAGGTGAGAGCAGACAGCAGCAGCTCAGCGCAGTACCTGGGTTAGGGTGGTGAGTCCTGCGGGGGGGCCCTCCGTCTGTGGCAGCTAGGAGGGTGGACATTTTGTATGACTTGCCTTAGGTCCCTAAGTGGTGACAGGTGAGTGTGGATCAGCATAGCGCTTCTTCCCCAGACATCCCTGTTATGGCAACTGGTTCCCCTGCACCTGCGGTGCCTATGGACGCTCTGTCGGCAGTCCTGGAGGCCTTTTTTGCCAGGGTGGAAGCGGCGTGCGGGCACAAGGGGGTTAAAAAATGCCCTCTCCCCACCACCGTCTTCTGAGGAAAGCTCTGGTTCAGACTCTGGTCCCGCTGTGGCAGGCGGCGCCTGTTCTGACATGTCAGAGGATGCGGACCATTCAGACAGTGAGAATTACTCTGTGTCTGGGTCCACGCAGGAAAAAGAGCTTGTGGGAGCACTTATCACAGCTGTGCGGGAGACCCTAAAGATGAAACTGGCGGCCATTTTCTTGTAGCCGGATCGTGTTTTTTGTGCTCTAGCAGCAGTCCCTGTGCCCTCAGCTTCCTGTTTGGTCATCACAGAGCGCTGGGAGGTTTATCCTGTGATTCTGGACACGTGTGTCAGATCGCTCACCGATCGTGCGACCGGCCGGCCACCGACAGTTTTGCTATCTCTGCATCTGGGAGCGCTGAGGATCATCAGGCACTGCGGTAATACAGAGCGGAACTGCCCAGGGTGGTGAGTCCAGCGGGTTAGAGCCCCTCAGTCAGCGACAGCAGGAGGGTGGGACTGTCATTGTCCTTCAGGTGGCAGACAGGGTAGGGTCAGCATGGCTTCAGAAACTGGTATTTCTTCCCCTGAAATCCACGCAATTGCAACCGGGTCACCTGCGGACTGGGCAGTCCCTATGGACACACTTACGGCGGTCCTCAATTAGCCCCCCCCCCCCGTTCTCTGGGGAGAGCTCTGACGCAGACTCGGGTCCTGCTGAGGCCGGTGACCCCTGCTCTGAGGATGAGTCCCCGTCTGGGTCCGTGCGCGACAAAGCGATTGGAGCACTTATCACAGCTGTACGTGATACCCTGAAGATTCAGGGGCCAGTGGATTCCTCTGCTGAGGTAGCGGTCCCTTTTGGGCCCTGTAAGCCAGCACGTTCACCTAAGGTGTTCCCGTACCTGACTTATTTTGATAAGTTCATTTACAAGAAATGGGATCACCCGCAACGGACCTCTGCGGTCCCCAACTACATGGCGGTCCGTTACCCCTTTGAGGAAAGCCTTCTCAAAAAGCGGTCGGCTCCTCCAGTCGTGGACCCCCCAGTATCCAGGTTAAATAAAGTAACCACAATCCAGTTTGAGGGGACTCCTGCATTCAAGGATCCCACGCACAGGAAGACCGAGGCGGTGGCTCGTTCCTTGTTTACGGTTGTGGGGTCAGCCTGCGACCTGTACTGGCATCCGCACTGGTGTCGCAGACACTGACTGAGTGGGCAAAACTTTTGCACCGCGAATTGGGAGAGCAACAGGCCTCCCCTGTCTGCGTGGAACTAGCAGACCAACTAGTGCAAGGCCTTAAGTACATTTGTGACGTGGCCCTGGATACTCTCCCTCTGTTATCCAGGGCTTCAGTGTCAGCTGTGGTGCTGAGGCGCCTAATTTGGCTAAAATGCTGGTCGGCTGACAAGGCATCCAAAAAAGCCCTGACAAATCTTCCTTTCCTTGGCGACCGGCTCTTTGGAGCCTCGTTAGATGACATTATTAAAAATGCCACTGGTGGTAAGAATACTCTACTCCCAAAGGCCAGGACGGCTGAGGAGCCACGCCGCAGGTAAGGGCCCTCTTTTTCCGCTTAGAATCGGCTTTTTCATCCGCCTGGTGCTTCGATAAAACGTCCCCAGCCCGACAGGACACCCACGGACGGTCAAAAACATCCCTGGAACCGCAAGCCTAACAAGCCTACGAACAAAAGTGCTACCGCATGAAGGTTTGCCCCCACCCATGTCTCAAGTGGGGGGTCACCTTCGGGAGTTTGCAGCCCGGTGGTCCTCCCGGTTATCCAACCAATGGGTCTGCGATCTGATTTCCACAGGCTACAAGATAGAGTTCCTCTCTTGGCCGCCAAACGGATTCTTCCCCTCCAGCATACCCATGTCCCCGGGTTCGCCGGGAGGCCCTGTTGGGGGCGGTAAGGGACTTGCTGAATCAAGGGATGATTGTACCTGTTCTGGAGCCGGAACGCTTCCAGGGATTCTACTCAAATCTGTTTGTGGTTCCCAAGAAGGAAGGTGTACGTCCAATCTTGGACTTGAAAGCCCTCAATCACTTTGTAAAAGTGCAGAGGTTCAAGATGGAATCAGTTCGCTCAGTAGTCGCTGCACTCCATCAAGGGGACTCCCTGGCGTCCTTAGACTTCCAGGATGCGTTCCTGCACACACCCATATGCCTTCGGCATCAAAAATGTCTGTGTTTTGCAGTCGGGGAAGCCCATTACCAATTTGTGGCTCTTCCCTTTGGTCTGGCATCAGCTCCTTGAGTCTTTACCAAAGTATTGGCTCCAGTATTAGCGTTGCTGAGACAACGTGGGATCGTGATCGTGGGCTACCTGGACGATCTCCTCCTGAGAGCATCTTCCGCCTCAGAGTTAGAGGAGGATGTGGCAATCGCCATGCAGACCCTGCAAGAATTTGGGTGGCTGTTGAACCTAAAGAAGTCGGTGATTGTGCCGACCCAGCGTCTGGAGTACCTAGGTTTGCTATTGGACTCCAGGGAAGCGAGAGTTTTTTTCTTCCTTCAGACAAATTGCAGACTCTTGGGTCCGTGATGAAACTGCTGATGAACCGCAAGTGGTCGTCGCTACGATTTTGCATGCAAGTACTGGGGCTCATGGTAGCCTCCGAGGCAGTACCTTACGCCCAGTTCCACACGAGAGTACTGCAGAAGGAGATTAAAATTGAACAAGCCTCAGTTGTCCCTGGATCAACAGATCCAGGTGAGCCAACCAGTCAGGGACTCTCTGATCTGGTGGTTGAGGTCTCTGGTCGATGGTAGAATAGGAGTTGCCGATCAATCTGCTTGAATTGAGAGCGATCAGGCTGTGTCTCCGCACGTGGTCGGTGAGTCTTCAAGGGCGTCCGATCAGGATTCAGTCGGACAACGCTACAGCGGTGGCATACATAAATCACCAAGGGGGAACAAGAAGTGCAGCCACTGCTCGGGAGGTCGCTCACATACTTCGGTGGACAGAGCGACATGTTCCGGCCCTCTCGGCCATTTACATCCCGGGTGTGGAAAACTGGCAGGTGGACTACCTGAGTCGGCAGATGCTGGACCCAGGAGAATGGGCATTGCATCCGGAGATGTTCAGGCTACTGCGCCTGAAGTGGGGCACACCAGATGTGGATCTATTGGCCTCCCGTCTCAATCAGAAGGTGCCAAGATTCGTATCCAGGACAAGAGATCCGTGGGCAGACGCGTCAGAAGCTCTGGTGGCCCCGTGGGATCAGTATCAGCTGATCTACGCCTTTCCTCCACGGAAATTGTTACCACGTCTGCTTCGCAGAGTGGAAGCCGAGGGGATCCCAGTGATACTGGTTGCCCCAGATTGACCTCAGCGTCCCTGGTACGCAGATCTGGTGCGTCTGGTGGCAGACGCTCCTTGGCGACTGCCGTTGCGAGAGGACCTTCTTTCATCCTGCTTTACCATCGCTGGTTTTAACGGCATGGCTGTTGAGAGCCAGGGGTTGAGGAACCGGGGTCTGTCGGACTCGGTGATTCCGACTATGTTGAGGGCACGGATGTCTTCTTCTAGGAAGATATATCATCGTACCTAGAAGGCTTACATCTCCATGTGTCAGGAGAATGGTAGGCATCCGCATTCCTTTTCCATACCAAGGATCCTGCTGTTTCTCCAGCGAGGAGTAGACCAGAGATTGGCATTGAGCACCATCAAGGGGCAGATCTCAGCCCTGGCTGTCTTTTTTTCAACGACCCCTGGCATCACACTCCTTAGTGGGTACCTTCGTTCAGGGGGTACGACATGTAGCCCCTCCGGTGCGTCCACCGTTGCCCCCATGGGATTTGAACTTGGTATTGTCGGCACTTCAAAAACCGCCGTTTGAAAATATCAGGGAGATTCACCTGTTGACTCTTTCCCAGAAAGTGGTCTTTCTAGTGGCCATTACCCCGGCCAGGAGGGTTTTGGAATTGGCTGCCTTGTCTTGCAAGTCGCCTTATCTGGTCATCCACAGGGATAAGGTGGTGTTGCGTCCGCAACCATATTTCCTACCGAAGGTGGTCTCGGCTTTTCATATCAATGAGGACATTGTATTACCATCGTTGTGTCCTAAGCCGAAGCACCCCAAAGAGGTGGCCCTTCACGCTCAATGTGGTTAGGGCTCTGAAGGTGTATTTGTCTGTCACGGCTCCCTTTCGGAAGTCAGATTCACTGTTTGTTTCGGTGGCTGCTCCAAAGAAGGGTATGGCGGTCTCGTCGGCCACCATTTCCAGGTGGATCAGACGAATTGTAGTACAATCCTACGCCTTGAAGGGGCAGGTGCCCCCCTTTCCAGTCACGGCCCACTCTACAAGGGCAATTGGAATGTCTTGGGCCTTCCAACGCCAAGCGTCTGTCGCTCAGGTGTGTAAAGCGGCGACCTGGTCGTCTGTCCATACGTTTACCAAGTTCTACAAGGTAGACATCAGTGCATCGGCTGATGCCTGTTTTGGCCGCAAAGTTTTGCAGGCGGCCATGTAGTTCCAATTGGTTATGCAGCTAGTTTTTCCTGGTTTTTCAATAAAAAAACGCAGTACTGTTATGTTTATGCATGGTTGCATTACTTCTGCAATGTTGCGGTCTTGGGGATCAATCCTTTTGAGGATACCCGATTGTATGGTGGTGTTTTCCACACGCTGCTGTTTTTTTGTGGGTTTAGTTTCACTAGTTCCCGCTTGCCATGGTGGATGAAGTTTTTATGCTGTTTTTCCCACCCCTCATTTGGCACTGTTTGGGGAGGTCCCATTTTTTACAGAGAGGAACTGTGTCGGTCGGTGAATATAAGAGAAAATAGGAATTTTGTACTCTGTAATTCACCGACCGACACAGCACCCGCCCCTCCTTTTTCTCTTTGTTATACTGCTTGTTGACGTACCGAGTCTGCTAGGGCAGGCTGTGGGGGTTGTAGCCTAGGGACCGCCCCCTGGGCGGAACTGAAAGTTCTGAAGTGTTGTATTACAACTTTGCCTAGTATCTCCAGTGATAGGGCTGACAACCCATTGTTACAGAGAGGAGCTGTGTCGGACGGTAAATTACAGAGAAAAGGATTTCACGGTGAGTACAAAAATCCTGTTTTTCATACGCGTTGGCAGGTAAGCGTTCCAAATCCGACAAGGTGCCCGCTGAGGGACAAAAGTGTACCTGGTTTTGCAAGCCCGCGAGCAAATCTGTTACCGCATGAAGGTTTGCCCCGCCCGATTCTTGGGTAGGGGGGGTCGCATTCGGGAGTTTGCAGCTCGGTGGACCGCTCTACTTTCTGACCAGTGGGTCTTCAAACTGGTTTCATCAGGATACAAGACAGTTTCTTTCTTGTCCGCCAAACAGATTTTTTTTCCCTCCGACCTTCATCTTCCGGCTTGTCGGGAAGCCCTGTCTGGGGCAGTACAGGACCTGCTGCTGCGCAGAGTGATAGTGCTTGTACCGTCGCCGGAAAGGTTTCAGGGATTCTATTCCAATCTGTAGTCCCAAAGAAGAAAGGGGTATGTCCGGTCCTGGATCTCAAGGCCCTCAACAGCTTTGTTAATGTACAAAGGTTCAGGATGGAATCAGTTCGCGCAATGGTCGCTTCACTCCAGGGGGATTTTCTGGCGTCCCTGGACATCAAGGACGCATACTTACATATCCTCATCCTCATATGCATCAAGCATCAGAGGTTTCTGCGATTTGCGGTCGGGGACGAGCACTACCAATTTGCAGCTCTCCCTTTTGGCCTGGCGTCGGCCCCGAGGGTCTTCACCAAGGTGCTAGCCCCAATTCTGTCTTTGCTAAGGCAGTGAGGGATCGCAATCGTGGGTTACCTGGATGACCTCCTTCTGATGAGAGTAGCTTCCACCTCAGAATTAAGGGAGGATGTGGCAATCGCCATGCAAACTCTTCAGGAGTTTGGTTGGGTACTGAACCTCCAGAAGTCGGTGTTGGTGCCGATTCAACCCCTGGAGTACCTGGGCTTGCTTCTGGACTCCTCAGGGGCGAGAGTCTTTCTCCCTTCGGACAAGCTACAGACTCTTCAAGCTGAGGTGAAGTTGTTGGTGTCCCGCAGATGGTCGTCGCTGCGTTTTTCCATGCGAGTCCTGGGTCTCATGTTAGCCACTTTTGAGGCGGTACCGTATGCTCAATTCTAAACTCGAGTCTTGCAAAAGGAGATCCTGTCCAAATGGGCCAAATCTCTGCTGTCCCTGGATTATCAAATTCGGGTGAGCCAGCTAGTCAGGGATTCCCTGCTCTGGTGGCTGAGGTCTCTGTCCTTTCGGTCGGGGAAGTCGTTCCTTCCACTTCATTGGACGGTGATCACAACGGAGGCCAGCCTGACCGTGGGGGGGGGGGGGGGGGGGGGTGGGCCGTACAGTTGGCTCAGGGTCGCTGGACACAGGAATAATCCCGCCTGCCGATCAATGTGCTGGAACTTCAGGCGATCAGGTGGTGCCTCTCCAAATGGTCACAGAGGCTGCAGGGGCTTCCGTTCAGGATCCAGTCGGACAATGCCACGGCAGCGGCGTATTTCAATCATCAAGGAGTAACATGGAGCTCGGCTGCAACACTGGAGGTCGCTCACATCCTGTGGTGTACATCCTGCAGTGTCGGCCGTGTACATTCCGGGCGTAGAAAACTGGCAAGAGGACTACCTAAGTTCTCAGATGCGGGATGAAGGGGAATGGTCGCTGTATCTGGATGTATTTTGGCTCCTTTGCTTAAGGTGGGGCATGCCAGATGTGGATCTCCTGGCCCCTCAACTCAATCGGAAGGTACAGAGGTTTGCGGCCAGGTCAAAACATTCCTGGGCGGATGCAGCAGACACATTGGTGGCTACATGGGGGCATTATCAGCTGATTTATGCCTTCCCCCCACTCAAACTTCTACCACGTCTGCTTTTGCAGAGTGGAGCCTGAGGGGATTCCGGTAATTCTGATTGCCCTCGACGTCCATGGTACGCTGACATAGCACGAATGATAGCGGATGTTCCTTGGCGGCTGCGATGTGAGAGGAACTTTCGTCGCAAGGTCCAATACATCATCCTGCTTTACCGTCGCTGGCTTTAACAGCATGGCTATTGAAAGCCAGGTGCTAAAAGATTGACATCTGTCGGATTCAGTAATCCGGGGTAGCGTCTGTGCACATACTCAGTTTCCAGGATCCTGCTTTTTTTGCAGCGAGGAGTGAATCAGAAACTTGCCTTAAGCACCATTAAGGGGCAGATATCGGTTTTGGCTGGGTTTTTTTTTTCAGCGACCCTTGGTGAGTACGTTTGTTCAGGGGGTTCGACATGTGGCTCCTCCAGTTCGACCACCGCTACCTCCGTGGGATTTGAACTTAGTGCTCTCGTGCTTCAGAAACCTCCGTTTGAAAAAATTAGGGGATCCCCTTATTGCCATTCTCTCAGAAAGTAGTCTTTCTAGTGGCTATTACATCTGCCAGGAGGGTTTCTGAGTTGGCGGCCTTGTCATGCAAGTCTCCCTACTTGGTCCTTCACAAGGATAAGGCGGTGCTGCGCCCACAGCCTTCGTTTCTTCTAAAGGTTGTGTCGGCCTTTCATCTAAATGAGGACATTGTGCTTCCGTCCTTATGTCCTTGACCGTCACACCCCAAAGAGGTTGCTTTGCATTCCTTGGACGTGGTCCGTGCTCTGCAGTTATATCTGTCTGCTACAGCTCCTTTCCGGAGGCCTGACTCGCTGTTTTTTGCGGTAGCTGGTCCGAAGAAGGGCCTGGCGGTCTCGTCGGCCACCAATTCTTGGTGGATCAGACAGATTGTGGTTCAGGCTTATGCCATAAGGGGGCGAGCACCCCCCTTCCCGGTCACGGCACATTCTACCAGGGCAATTTGTGCCTATTGGGCTTTCCGACATCAAGCGCCTGTTTCTCAGGTGTGTAAGGCGGCGACCTGGTCGTCTGTTCACACTTTCACTAAATTTACAAGGTTAATGTGAGTGCATCTTCAGATGCTTGCTTTGGCCCCAAGTTTTTGCATGCGGCTGTTTAAGGTTGCAACTCCTCGGTTGAGGAGCTCTAGTTGTTATGGTTGGAGTTATTTTGTTGCTGTTCCCACACCTTGTTTTTTTTACACTGCTTGGGGACGTCCCTAAGGTCAAGATGAAAATGCTGTGTCCATCAATGAATGAAAGAGAATGAAAATAGGATTTTTTTGTACTCGCCTAAAATCCTTTTCTCTGAAGTTCATTGACGGACACAGCACCCACCCCTCCTATTTATGTTTGTACTGCTTTTGACGAACTGAGCTGCTGGATGCAGTGTGAGGGGTTATAGCAAAGTAGGACTGCACCCTGGGTGGTACTGTGCCGTTTTGCTGTTTATAACATGTTCTGCCTAGTCATCTCCTAAAGGGGCGATATAACCCTAAGGTCCAAATGAAGATGCTGTGTCCGTCAATGAACTTCAGAGAAAAGGATTTTACAGCGAGTACAAAAATCCTATTTTTCATGCAGAATGCCCTGGGTAACACCCACCTGAAATTAAATCCACTGAATAAGAGGGGCTGGACAGTCAGCCAGGCCGAGGAGGAAAGGAATAGGTGATGTTGGACACCCTCCAGCGAGGACAGGAGGCATTTAACTAGTTGCAGCCTCTAATGAATGCTTTGTCTCTGTGTGCAGTGAAATCAGAGTAAACAATTGTACAGGAAAGGTAAAACTGCAGTTCATCTTTAAAGGAAAAATTGTATTAGGCTAACAGGGAGGGTTGAAGGGCCGTGAGGTTAGGACATTGATTTGGTGCATGAGATTGAATGCATGTAAAAGCAAAATCGCACACACATTACTAAAAAGAAACAAAATAAGAAATAAATAAGATTCATGGCTAATTACCCATTTTTCTATTCCTACCAGTGATTCAAACTTGGTGTGCCGCACTCAACCTGCTCATTCCTTATTTGGACCTTTGCAGGAAACTGTTTTTGAGGCTGATGATTTTCCAGGTAACGTTTACTTGCATGGACTTTCTATAAATTGTATATCCACCTCAATACCGGGCACTTTCACCCCCTTCTTGCCCAAGCCATTTTTCAGCTTTCAGCGCTGTCACACTTTGAATGACAATTGTGCGTTCATTCAACACTGTATATAACCATGTAACATTTTTATCATTTTCTTCACACAAATAGAGCTTTCTTTTGGTAGTATTTAATCACTGCTGGTTTGGGGGGAAAGAAATTTGGGGGGGGGGGAATCTTAGTTTTTCTCTCAGTAAATTTTGTAAATAAGTAATTTTTCTCTTTCACTGATGTGCGCTGATGAGCCTGCTCTGATTAGGCACTGGTGGCACAGATGGGTGGCACTGATGGGCATTGATGGGCAGCACAGATGGGCACTGAAAGCCAGCACTGACTGGCATTACTAATGGCCACTGATTGGCACTTTATTGTAAACAGGGCACTGATGATCAGTGCCCTGATTACATGTCTTGTTGACCTCTGCGAGGAGATGCTGCTGATCTGTTCTCCTCACCAGGCACACTGTGAGGTGATGAGAGCCAATTATCGGCACTTCCTGTATTTACATGTGACCTGCTGTGATTGGACTCAGCCAATCACATTGTTAAAGAGCTGCACTGCGTGCCCCCGGGGGCGCGTGGGAGCAGCCGTTCTGGTGCGCTGTCATATGACGTCCACCCAGAATGAGAGCTGCACCATCACTCCGTCGTTTGACAGTGGGCGGGCAGCAACTGGATACTTGGGGGGTATAGGAAAGCAAATTAAAGTGGACCTTCAGTGGTCTTTTCAACTTTCCATCTATTAAATCTTCTGCCCTAGTTGTTTTTAACTTTGGATAGTAAAACATTTTTTTTCTGCCGGTAATTAACGTATACAGCCCACTTCCTGTTTGGTCATTAGCCTAGGCTGTACCGCTCTCTCTTTAACTCTTGCGAGAGTTTGCCAGGAAGGGAGGAGGAATGAGTCATAAGAGGGCCAATGAGAGGTGCAGGGCTGCATAGTTGGAGGTGTGCCTCTGTGTGTCTGTGTTAATCAAGGAAGTGGAACAGACAGCAGCTTCAGCTACCCACAGGTAAAATGGATGCAGCCAGACTTTATGGAGGGAGATTTCTGCAGCATATTTGGTAAGTACAAAATCACAGTATGTGTGTTTTTATATGTGTGTGTGTGTGTGTGTATATATATATATATATATATATATATATGTGTGTGGTTGGAGGAAAGCTTCAGAATGGCAAAGATTGTTTTTATTACAAATTATGTGAGCAGTCTGCAGTTACTCTTTGCTTTTTTATGTATACTTTAGTTTGATAATTTAACACTATGAATTGGAAGATGTTTGCATAGTTCAAATTTATATCCTAAACTCTTTTCTTTCTGCTCTGTCAGGTTGCAGGACATGCACTCTTACCTCTAGCCCATCTCCATTCTCTTCCTCTTCCCCTGAAAATGTTGAAGACTCTGGTTTGGATTCCCCTTTCCATCCATTTTCTGGGCCTTCACCGGACTCTAGGCCATGGACACCACGAGATGACTCTTCCACCACTGACTCTTGTTTAGTGACCTCCTTTGCTGAGCTGCAAATAGATTTAACATCAGCAAATTCCACTGAACTACGTCCAAGTGAAAAACGAGACAACTGGGAACAAAATGTGACAGAACCCAGCCCTACAGTGTTTAGCTGCACAAAGATTGGAGTGACAGAGCTGTTTTCTACCAGTCAAGGTGTGTTATTAAAAGTATGCTGACCTTTCTTTTTGGGAATGTCAGTTTGGCAGTTTTCTGGTTCTGTTACTGCATTGAGGGATGACACTAGTATTTTTCACCCTGTAGAAGGTTGCGGCTGTGCTACTGCTGTTACTTTTTCAGATTCAGTGGTACATTTACACAACTTCATGTGATCTCAGTGCTGTGTGGACCCACCTCTTTGGGGGGGGGGGGGGGTTGTGTATGAGTCATCACGGTGCCTTGCACCTATACTACAGT
This sequence comes from Lithobates pipiens, assembly GCF_037356315.1. Lineage (NCBI taxonomy): Eukaryota > Metazoa > Chordata > Amphibia > Anura > Ranidae > Lithobates > Lithobates pipiens. The sequence goes on along the minus strand of NW_027507718.1, from coordinate 129,765,755 downwards.
GCTGAGGTTATTATATCAGTGCAGCACTCTTAATTATGAAGGACAGCCCATCGCTGGACCAGAGAGGGAAAAAGAATTGCCTGTGCTTCAAATGACCAGCCAGAGGATTCTTGGGAAAAGTTATGTACACACAAAATAAAAATAAATAAAAGGTGAGGAAGTTGTGCACCCAAATCTCAAATACTTTTACAATTTTAAAGGGTAACTCCACTTTCACAGGGGAAAAAACAATAAACAATGGCATATACAATTGCGACACAAGTAATATCGTGTCTGAATGTTGTTAAACATTACCTTTCCTTTTTGATCTGTAGCTCTGTAATTTTCTGTAAACGCAATGCAATATGCCAACCTGGAGGTGTTCTGTGCACGGAACACCCCCAGAAACATAATTTCCTGCTTGTATGATTGGCTCACTGATTTTCCCAGAAGTCTGCACTAAGTTGCATGTCACATTTCAGGCATCCCCTGCGACAAAATTTTCATTTTTGCTGAGATTTTTTTTTAGTGGCGGCACAGTGGTGTTAGTGGCGGCACAGTGGTTTAGTGGTTAGCACTCTCGCCTAGCAGTAAGAAGGGTCGCTGGTTCAAATCCCAACCATGACACTACCTGCCTGGAGTTTACATGTTCTCCCTGTGCCTGTGTGGGTTTCCTCGGGTACTCCGGTTTCCTCCCACAATCCAAAGACATGCAGGTAGGTTAATTGGCTTCTGTCCAAAATTGGCCCTAGTATATGAATGGAGACCTTAAATGCTCCTTGAGGGTAGGGATGTGTGATGTGAGTGTGCAATGTACAGGGATAGGGGCAATTGACACTCAGGTTGAACTGGATGGACTGGTGTCTTTATTCAACCTTACTAACTATGAAAGATACTTCCAATAGGAAATGGTCTAATGCCGTGTACACACGTCCAGACTTTTCAACAGCAAAGTTCAGACGGAACGAATCCGTCGGACAGTTCGATCCTGTGGGGGCTTCATCTGACCTTTTCTGTCAAAAAATCTGATGAACTTTAGAAATAGAACATGTTTCAACTCTTTCCGCCGGAACCAGTTCCTATTGAGAAAACCACTCATCTGTATGCAGGTCCGACGGACCAACAACGACGCTAGGGCAGCTATTGGCTACTGGCTTTTTCTAGTCCCGTCGTACATCATCGCGTTAAACGATCGGACTTTGGTGTGATCGTGTGTAGGCAAGTCCGATTCTGATGGAACTCCGTCGAAAAGTCCGTCAGAGTTCATTCCAACGGAAAGTCATTACATGGGCTGGACTGAGAGCAGCTTTATGATACAATCTCCTTTTAATATTTACCCTACTAAAAATGTAAAATCTACCACTGTATTGCATCAATACCTAACAGATCTGTTTTAATTTTAAGTCACACATTTTGTTAAAAAAAAAAAAAAAAAAAGTAAACTGGAGTTATGCGAAATTGTAAGTAAATTATGCTGCAAACCTTTACTACTTCATCTGTTTAGGCTTTTAAATCTCTTGTACATTTTAACATATTTTACGTATTCCTTTTTAGTATGGTTTTAAGCCTAATCTAAACCCTACAACAAAAATGTAATGTACAGCAGCTTACTATTACTTCCATGAGGGCTGAATTTTTCTTTTATCAAGCTTTTTTCCCTTTGAGTTTACTTCATAATCTTACAAATTAACACCTGTCTTGTCCCTGGGCTATGCTCACTCCTCTACTGAATCTATGGAGGGAGACATGGTTATTACATGGGCTGGATTTAAAACATGTATTTGTTCATCTCCTTTACATGGGGATAGAGAAATGAGGAGTTTAGAGAAGGAAGATAAGAATGCTTTGTTTTCTGCTCAACTCACAGGAAGTGACAGGGAAACAAAATTCTGGAAAGATCAACAGATTTTTCTGTACTTGAGAGGGGGGAAGATGCAGCATCACACCGATGCTGCATCCACCTAGGTAAGTGTTTCTCAAAAATAAAACATTCCCATACTTCTCTTTTAAAGGCTGGACAAGACCTGCTTTATGGAGATCAGGGGTCTAAACAAGAGTGATTTAGAGTCCCTGATCTTCTCTGGCACTTAGAACCACACTAACATTGAACCTGAAACTGCCGAGGACAAAGTCTAACATTGACCAATTTGCTATTGAATAAACCAGGTCAATTATGCCAACGTGCTGACTTGCTTACCTATATTCCTGTTTGTCATCCTATACATAAATGTAGGAGATGCAGGCCATATAGTCCAGCAGAAAATGTTTTGGACTATACATTCTGTTAACAGTTCCCGGGTGTTGACGTCTGTAACCTAAAATTATCTTATACTCTGCTTTAAGGCTCCACGCACACTGGGCTTTAAAAAAAAGTCTGTTCTCTTGGGCGTAAAAAACGTTCATGTGACGGACTTCGAACACCCTGTTGGGTATTTCCGGCAAGAAGCTGCTTTGCCAAGTCCTGGAACATGAGTCCAATGGATTTGGTTATAGTAACCCTCAAGAACCAGACAACCTGTCTTGGAGTACACCACAAATAGAACCATTTTATTTTGAAATCTCACACAAACACATCAGGATGACATCCCTCCCTCCCTGATCATATTACCCCAACAAAACAACTGTAAACAGAAACATAATTAACTAGTGATTTAAATCAGCCTAGGTGTCTAGACTTTTCAGCCCCTACCAGAGTGAATACAAAGGACACAACATTACAGGTATAACCCTTTCATGACTAAGCCTATTTTTGGAATTTGGTGTTTACAAATTAAAATCCATATTTTTTTGCTATAAAATTACTTGGAACCCCCAAACATTATATATATTTTTTTAGCAGAGACTCTAGAGAATAAAACAGCGATTGTTGCAATATTTTATATTAAATATATTATATTTTATACAGTATTTGCGCAGCAGTGTTTTAAACGCAACTTTTTGGGGAAAAGGACACTTTCATGAATTTAAAAAAAAATGAAACCGTAAAATTAGCCCAATTTTTTTGCATAATGTGAAAGATAATGTTACGCAGAGTAAATAGATACCAAACATGTCACACTTTATAATCGCACGCACTCGTGGAATGACAAAGTACGGTACTTAAAAATCTCAATAGGCAGCGCTTTAAAAAAAAAAAATTACGGTTACCAGGTTAGCGTTACAGAGGAGTTCTAGTGCTAGAATTATTGCTCTCACTCTGGCGATCGCGGCGATACCTCACATGTGTGATTTGAACACCGTTTACATATGCGGACGTGACTTTCGTATGAGTTTTCTTGGCTTTGCGACTTCGCGGGGACATTTTTTTTTTTTTTTTTTTTTTTATGAATAAATTGTTTTAAAAATATAAATAAATACATTTTGATCACTTTTATTGCTGTCACAAGGAATGTAAACATTCCTTGTGACAGTAATAGCTGATGACAGGTACTCTTTATGGAGGGATCGGGGGTCTAAAAGACCCCCGATCCCTCCTTTACACTTCAATGTATTCAGATCGCCGAAAACAGCGATACTGTATATTTTTTTTAAACCGGTGCCATTGGCAGCCGAGTAAACGGGAAGTGCCTGGCATCATCCCGGTATACCCCCCGGAAGCCGAGTACGCACATCTGCGTACGCTCGGCGGGAAGGGGTAAACACAGCTAACAAGGTTTGTTAGCAGACAGACAATAGCTGAGTTAATTAGCAGACAACCCCAGACAGGTGGCTGGAGTTGATGACATCAGCATCTGCTATGAGTCCCAACAGTGTGAAGCGGTCACTATTCCTAATATGGCATATAGGCCCTCTACAGGGCTCCCAGAGTCTGTGTATCCTGGGGAGACATGGACTTGAATCCAAAGTAACATTACTTCAAGGGTCCCCAGGCATACACCTCACAAAGAGTAATGTTCCCTTAAAATCCAGGGCCCATAATCAGTTAACAAGAGGCTAGTATTCAGTCTCCTCCAAAAGCCTCTGTCCCGGGTGAGTCTATCACAGCTCATATAGAGAATTTTTGTCCGCTGAAAATCCGACAACAATTGTCCAATGGATTTTAGGCCAACAATCTGTCAACACACAGTTCCCGTTGGAAAATCCGATTGTGTGTACAAGGCTTTAGAGTTAGTTCGGTCCTCAGAGTCTTGTTTGGCTCCATCAGGTGTTGGCTGGACCATCTGCCCTTTGAGCTGAGGTTTTTACTGCACTTATGCAAGACTTTATGACCCAAATTAACCAGCTTGTTGCAGTCTCTGGTCTCAGAGGCCACAAGCACACTGAGTCCTCTTGCAGATCCTATATCTGATTTGCTTGCTGCTTCCAAACCATTGACCATAGAGATTTTGAGTCACTTCAGCTCTTGATTTATGAGCTCACCCATGAACATTCTGCTGCCCCCATTTTGGCTCTTATTGATTCAATGTGCATGATTTTTCAATGGGGATTTGAAGTCCTGATAAACTGTTTGTTTCCCTAAGCACCTTTGACTTCTGTTGAGCATTATGCAGTATTGTATTAGTAAAGCACACAGAACACATCTGTCTTTAATCACTTTCAGACCGGACCAATTTGCTGGTCAAAGACCAGACCACTTTTTGCGATTCGGCACTGCGTCGCTTTAACTGACAATTGCGCGGTTGTGCGACGTGGCTCCCAAACAAAATTGACGTCCTTTTTTTCCCACAAATAGAGCTTTCTTTTGTTGGTATTTGATCACCCCTGCGGTTTTTATTTTTTGCGCTATAAACAAAAATAGAGCGACAATTTTGAAAAAAACGCATTATTTTTTACTTTGTTATAATAAATATCCCCCAAAAATATATAAAAAACCATTTTTTTCCCTCAGTTTAGGCCGATACGTATTCTTCGACATATTTTTGGTAAAAAAAATCGCAATAAGCGATTGATTGGTTTGCGCAAAAGTTATAGCGTTTACAACATAGGGATAGTTTTATAGCATTTTTATTAATAATTTTTTATTATTTTTTTTTTTTACTAGTAATGGTGGCGATCACGATTTTTAGGACCACTATCATTTATACAGTAATCACTGCTATACAAATGCAGTGATTCCTGTGTAAATGACACTGGCAGTGAAGGGGTTAACCAGTGGGTGGCAGTGTAGGGGTTAAGTGTTCCTAGGGGTGTGTTACTAACTGTGGGGGGGGGGTTGGGCTTTCATTTAGTGAACACTGATCTCTGCTCCAATCACATGGAGCAGAGATCAGCGTCACTAGTTGCTAGGCAGAATGAAGAAATGCCTGCGGTGATCGAGTTCGCGGGTCCCGCGACCGGACTCACGGGGGTCCGCCGGCGGCGCGCTCCCGATGGCAGGGCGGCAAATTTAAAGGGACGTACATGTACGCCCATTTGCCTGCCCGTGCCATTCTGTCGACGTACATAGTCGTGCGCTGGTCGGCAAGTGGTTCCAAAGGTTGAAGTTTTTTTTTTCGTACCTTGACCACTTCAGCCCCGGTAGGGTTTACCCACTTCCTGACCAGGGCATTTTTTGCGATATGGCACTGCAATGCTTTACCTGACAATTGCGTGGTCGTGCGACGTTGTACCCAAACAAGATTTAAATCCTGTTTTTCCCACAAATAGCACTTTCTTTTGGTGGTATTTGACCACCTCTGTGGTTTTAATTTTTTTGTACTATAAAAGCAATATTTTTTACTTTTTGCTATAATAAATATACCAAAATAGGCCTATATGTATATTCTACATATTTTTGGTAAAAAAAAAATCGCAATACATGTGTATTATTTTGGTTTGTGCAAAAGTTATAGCGTCCACAAAATAGGGGATAGATTTATGACATTTTTATTACTATTTCTTTTTTTACTATTAATGGCAGCGATTTGCGATTTGTATTGGGACCGTGACATTGCGGTGGACAGATGGCACACTTTTGACACTAGTTTGGGACCATTGACAGTTATACAGCGATCAGTGTTAAAAATAGCCACTGAATACTGTGTAAATATCGCTGGCAGGGAAGGGAGTTAACGGGGCGATCAAGGGGTTAAATGTGTTCCCTATTGAGTGTTTCTCACGGGGGGGACAGACTGGGGGAGGAGACCAATCATTGTTCCTAAGCAGTAAGAACAAAAGATCAGTCTCCTCACCCCTGACAGACAGGAGATTTGTCTGTTTACATGACAGATCTCCGTTCTCTCCTCGGGAGCAATCGCTGGTAGCCGGCCACCATACAGCTACGGCGATTCGCACAGGAGTGCCATTGTGCTGCCGTATTTTGATGGAGGGCGGTCAGGAAGTGGTTAAAGGAGAAATGGAGGCAAAGCTCTTTTGGCCATCTTCTCCTGTAGGTCACAGGAGTGTACTTCACTCTGCACTCCTGTAACCCCCATTCAGCTGCCAGTGGAATAAAGCCCTCTGTCAGCTGATGTTACTTGGCTCGTCCAGACTCTGGAGGGGTCCTACTTTAATGTCTGGATCCCCCCAGACGCCTGAGCAGCAGCTGGCTCGGCCTCTCGGCATGCTGCTGAGAGTCTAAGCAGGCCGCTGCCAGCACTCCAGTAAGCTCTTGGGTAGAGCACAGAGCAGATGACTGACTGTCACTGGATCTTTGCTCACTGAAGATTTGAATTGAGCACACTGTGAACTTTAATCACTCAGTTCTGTCTTAGAGATAGTAGGGGACAGATGTAGCATCAGGCCAATGCTACATCCACTTCGGTGAGTATGATTGTTTCCAAAAATCACACTTCTCTTTTTGATGCATTTTCTGCATTGGGGTAAAAAAAAACCTTTTCAGTGTAGCACCTGGGTTTACAGTCACTTTTAAGACTCAGCCATTAAGGATTTGAATCCTTTCTTCAGCTCTGCATATACAAAGGTGCATGGGGGAGCTCATGTCCATAATGGGGGTGGTAGTGACACAGCCCCGTATTCACAATGGCTCAAAAGTGATATGGTCCAGAAATATTTGGGCAGAATAAAGGTGGATAAAGCACCTGAACCTGATGGCATCCACCCACGGATCCTAAAAGAATTGCCCTCTGTAATTTCAAAGCCATTGTATCTAATTTTTAGGGACTCATTAAATAGGAAGTAAACCCTGATGGGTTTACTTCCTCTTTGATTCCCTGCAAAGGTAAAGCATATTGGACTACTATGCATCGCATAGTAGTCCATTATGTGTCACTTACCTGACACCGGAGCCAGCGAAGTCACCGCTGTCCCCTGTAGTTCCGAGCGTCCATCTTCTTGGTGGGTCTCCGTGGGTCTCGCTGCTCCGGCGCTGTGATTCCCCGGAGCAGCGATGACGTCACTCCCGCACATGCGCACGGGAGCCGACGCTTGCGGCATATCACCGCGATTTGTGGCTTACCCAGTGCGCCTGCTTGCCGCTGTCTACGGCGCATGCGCCCTAGACAGCGGTGGCTGTCTTCAGGTAAATATCTCCTAAACCGTATAGGTTTAGGAGATATTTCTTGGACCTACAGGTGAACCTTAATCTAGGCTTACCTGTAGGTCAAAGTGGTTTGTAAGGGTTTACAACCACTTTAATGACAGGAATAGTACCACTGGTGCCTATATTTAAAAAGGGAACAAAGTCTTTACCAAGTAACTATACACCTGTTAGTTTAACTTCTATAGTTAGGAAGATACTGGAGAGATTAAAAGACCACATAGACGAGTTCTTGCAGGGAAAAAATATTTTAAGCAACAGACAGCATGGATTCATGAAAGACAGAAGTTTCTTCTTATGAGGAAGTAAGTAAAATCTTGGACAGAGGGGTGGCGGTGGACGTGTAGTATACTTGGATTTTGCAAAAGGGTTCGATACAGTTCCGCAACCATTGCTCATGTGTAAGGTAAAGTCTACAAGTTTGGAAATATCTGTTTGTAAATGGATAGAAAACTGGCTAAAAGACAGAATTCAGAGAGTAGTGGTTAATGATTCTTACTCTGAATGGTCTAAGGTCATCAGTGGTGTACCCCAAGGTTCAGTGCTGGGACTCTTACTTTTTAATATCTTTATAAATGATATTGGGTCTGGGATCAGAAGTAACATTTCTGTCTTTGTAGATGACACCAAGCTATGCAGTGGAATAACGTCCTTACAGGATGTCTCCAATTTACAAGCCGACCTCAATGCTCTGTCTAATTGGGCAATTATGTGGCAGATGAGGTTTATTGTTGATAAATGTAAAGTTATGCACTTGGGGGCTAAGAATATGCATGCATCATACATGCTAGGGGGAGTACAACTAGGGGAATCCATGGTGGAGAAGGATCTGGGAGTTTTGGTAGATCATAAGCTCAATAACATGCAATGCCAAGCTGCGGTTTTCAAAGCGAGCAAAGTCCTTTCTTGTATTAAGAGAGGTATGGACTCCAGAGAGAGCGATATCATTTTGCCCCTGTTCAAATCATTAGTAAGACCTCATCTGGAATATGCAGTTCAGTTTTGGGCACCAGTTCTCAAAAAGGATATCGGGGAACTGGAGAAAGTGCAGAGAAGGGCAACCAACATAAGAGGCATGAAAGAGCTCAGCTATGAGAGAGGATTAGAGGAACTGAATTTATTTACTGTTGATGAGAGGAGATTAAGGGGGGGGGTATGATCAACATGTACAAATATATAAGGGGTCCAATATAGTGAACTTGGTGTTGAGTTATTCACTTTGCAGTCAACAAAGAGGACAAGGGGGCACTCTTTACTTCTAGAGGAAAAGAGAATTCATCTCCAAAATCTGAAAGGTTTCTTCACAGTAAGAGCTGTGAAAATGTGGAATAGACTCCCTGCATAGGTGGTTCTGGCCAGCTCAGTAGATTGCTTTAAGAAAGGCCTGGATTATTTCCTAAGTGTACATGATATAACTGGGTACTAACATTTATAGGTAAAGTTGATCCAGGGAAAATCCGATTGCCTCTCGGGATCTGGAAGGAATTTTTTCCCCTGCTTTAGCTGGGGTTTTTTGCCTTCCTCTGGATCAACTGTGGGTAAAGAATTGGGTATATGGGATTGTATGATATTATTTTATTTTTATTTTTTTTGTGGTTGAACTGGATGGACTTTTTTTCAATCTGATTGACTATGTAACTATGTAATTCTGATTTGGAAGCCCTTTCTGGAGGGCTTCATGTTGAGGGCACGTGGCCTGGTACGGTTCGGGGGGGGGGGGGGGGGTGCTCGCTCGTCCCCACCCCCTTTCCTGACCGGCCGGGCTGTGTGCTCGGATAAGGGTCTGGTATGCACTTTGGGGGGACCCCCACGCCGTTTTGTCAGCGTAAGGGTTCCCCTTCAAATCCATACCAGGCGACAGGGCTAGCAAGGTATCAATCTCAGAGATGGAGGCGGCGACATTGACTTCCTTCGCTAGTCCCGTCGTACCTGAAGTTACGTTCAAAACTAACAGACTTTACTCCGTGTGGGCAAGTCCGTTCATTTGAAAAGTCCAGAAGACTAGCACACAGACGAGCGGATTGTCCCCCGGAAAGCCGAGTCCAGCAGCCAATTTTGAGTCAAGACTTCTTTCAAAGTCTGACGGATAGTCCGATCGTGTGTACGCGGCATAAGTATTTTTGTGTGTTTTGGAATCAAGCAACTGTTCCCTAGAATTTCAAGACTACCACCTGGCCTCCTTTTTACATTTTATGGAAGTTCTACTAGGTGGGTGATTATGACCCCACTTGCTGTCAGGTTTGGGTATAGGGTGCCTCAGGTGGCATACGGTCCCCAGTTCTGTCTTGGACATATTAGCATTTGCTTTATATGTTGCCCACTCCTTGGTTGGTCACTGGATTCCTGTGGCAAGGATGCAGTCTGCTGCATCCAGTTCCTAACTGCAGCTAACTGGTGTGTATATGGCTGCTTGTGAACAGCAGCAGCTGCTGTAAGCCTGCCATTAGTTTAACTGGGCTGAGCAGCTTATCACATGAAACGTTCATTCCAGCATCGAAAAGCTGCTGATTCTTGCCACAGGAATCCAGTGGCCGCAGCTACCCAGTCGTATGAAAGAGGCCTACCCTGAAAATGTAAAACTTCCTGTATCATTGAATTGACTCCAAGCAATGGGTTTTATGGTGAGTAGAAAAATCTTCTTTTTTTTTTCTTTTTTTTGCTCATTTGTTTTTTTTTTTTTATTAGTGATTGGTAATCCTCTTTTATATTTTCAATATGTTAAGCTTACAAAGCTTTGTATTGCAGATTCTTGGGACACCTCTTCAGAATCTCATACTAATTTGTCTGCCCGTACTCAAGCCCCATATACAACCCCCTGTACGCAAAGAGGAAATAGCCTGGTAAGCAAAATGCATATTAAAGATAACTGCTTAATGGTAACTAGTTCTAGATGTTTTGTAAATTTAAATAATATCTATTGTTTTATAGACTGCACCTATCAATCCCTCCCTTTTAAATCCTGGTTCTATATCTACATCTTGCGATCGAGGTCTATTCTCCCCTCCATCTTTAAATTTTGGTAAGGAATGGTAGAAGCTGACTAAAGGTGTAATTACTGTATACTCTGACAATGAACTTCTCATATTTAACCTGTTAAAGATGATCTAAAGTCACAGCATACACATACATTTTATAACTGCAGCATTGGAATAGATACAAGCAATACAAACTATAGTTATTTTTGACAATCCAATATACAGTAAGCAAATCCTTGTTGAGGGCTGTTTGCTAGTCGTTTTTTTTCAACAACTTCCTGCATGCTTTGCTGCTTCTCCTCTGCTCATTCCTTTGGTTTACTTCTGATTCCTAAGGATTACATAACCCATGATACCTTGCTGACTGCAAGTATTGATGATGAGTGTTTTCTGTACTGACTGTTCTCCCTGAAACTCAATACCTATGTAATTCCAACAGCAGCCTCTGTGAAATGTGTGTGACAGCAGTGCATATTCACAAGTAGGGATGAGCTTCGAGTTCGAGTCAAACTCATGTACGACTCGAACATTGCCTGTTCGGCGAACAGTGAACAATTTGGGGTGTTCGAAATTCGAAAAGCCGTGGAACACCCTGTACAAGTCTATGGGAGAAATCTAAAGGGCTAATTTTAAAGGCTAATATGCAAGTTACTGTCCTAAAAAGTGTTTGGGAACCTGGGTCCTGCCCCAGGGGACATGGATCAATGCAAAAAAAAGTTTTAAAACTGCAGTTTTTTAGGGAGCAATGATTTTAATAATGATTAAAGTGAAACAATAAAAGTGTAATATTCCTTTACATTTCGTACCTGGGAAGTGTCTTTAGTATGCCTGTGAAGGGGCGCATGTTTCCCGTGCTTAGAACTGTCCCTGCACAAAGTGTAATTTCTGCAGGAAAAAAAAGTCATTTAAAATCACTCGCGGCTATAATGAATTGTTGGCTCCCATAATACAGAGAACACTCATTGAAAGTCATTGATTAAAAGAAAAGAAAAAAAAAGCGTTACATCAGAGGGGGCCGGGGTCACCCATACGTCATTGGGGGGGTGGGGGTCAGGTGACGGGTGGCCCCGCCCTCCTCATTTAAGAAATGTCAGTCTGCCGGGATCCCGCAATGTCTCCGGCAGTGGAGACAGAGGATGCATGGATGGACTGCGCTGGACTGAGAGATCACCCATTTATGGATCAGATCAGCCATCGCTGGACCCCGGAGAGATGATCATCCGTCGCTGGATAGCAAGAGTGGATTACCACTGCTGGAATCTTTTTTTATTTTTTTAAATAAAGGAATTTTTCAAAAGTGTTTGTCTTATTTAACTATTTTTTTACACTTTCTTTGTGAAATGGTAGGGGTACTTTTCTACCCACTTACCATTTCAAATGGAGGGGGGGGGGCCGGGATCTGGGGGTCCCCTTGTTAAAGGGGGCTTCCAGATTCTGATAAGCCCCCCCCCGCCCGCAGACCCCCACAACCACCGGCCAGGGTTGTGGGGATGAGGCCCTTGTCCCCATCAACATGGGGACATGGTGCTTTTGGGGGGGGACCCCAAAGCATCCTCCCAATGTTGAGGGCATGTGGCCTGGTACGGTTCAGGGGGGCACTCTCTCGTCCCCCCTCTTTTCCTGCGGCCTGCCAGATTGCGTGCTCGGATAAAGGGTCTAGTATGGATTTTTAGGGGGAACCCCGCGTCAATTTTTTTTTTTTTTTTTTTTATTTGATGCGGGTAATTGAATTTGGGGGGACCCCACGCTTTTTTTTTATTTTTTTTATTTTTTTAATCAATGATTTTCAATGAGTGTTCTCTGTATTACGGGAGCCGACAATTCATTATAGCCACGAGTGATTTTAAATGACTTTTTTTTTCTGCAGAAATGACACTTTGTGCAGGGACAGTTCTAAGCACGGGAAACATGCGCCCCTTCACAGGCATACTATAGACACCCCCCAGGTACGAAATTTAAAGGAATATTACACTTTTATTGTTTCACTTCAATCGTTATTAAAATCACTGCTCCCGAAAAAACGTCCGTTTTTAAAACTTTTGTTTGCATTGATCCATGTCCCCTGGGGCAGGACCCAGGTCCCCAAACACTTTTTAGGACAATAACTTGCATATTAGCCTTTAAAATTAACACTTTAGATTTTAAACGTTCGAGTCCCATAGACTTTAATAGGGTTCTAAAGTTCACACAAAGTTTAGGTCTGTTCGCAGGTTCTGGTGCGAACCGAACAGGGGGGTGTTCGACTCATCCTTATTCACAAGGCATAGTAAATGTGTCGCTGTGTTCAAGGAAGTAAATTCTTCAAAAAGTATGTTTTCAGACTCCAAGATCATGTTAATATAGAAGATTAATATGAGTAGGCTAGACCCAATTGAAATTCATTGTGGGAAAAATATGATTTTACATTTTATATGTGTTTTGTTCTATCTGCTTGATAAGTACTAAAATATCTGTTGATCCACCCAGAAATCGAGTGAGTTGACAACTTTGTGTGCCCTCTGCACAGCTTTCGGTACACTACTGATCACCTCCCCCTATGTTATGAACATTGGGGGGGCTGTTGTATTCAGATTTCCTGTCCTAAGATAACATTGTTACTGCGCCACTGATGCATCGGGTTAGCTTAGGCACACTGGGAAAGGAAGTTTGTTACTGGCAGGATTACCAGGTAACATTTAAAAAAAGAGCCTGAAAGCATAATAATGTGTAAAACGAATGCAGCCTTCACTGCAATAAAGGATTAGTAAGCAGCAATATATTATATTTCGTTTTTAGATATATTTTAAGTTTAATATTAACCTGCCAACTGTTCAACTGAGGGGGGGAAAAATAGGTACCATTATAGGCGCAGTTATTTTACTTGAGGCTTTTTATTATAGTTAGGACCTCCATGTTAGTGATATGTTGATCAGGTGATTCTTTGAAAAGGTTTGACACATTTGGTCTTTTGATATTTTAGAATGTTCTGCTAGTTCCCAAGAAAAAACTCAGTTATTGGATGTGTAAAGTTTGGCTAATTGGTGAAATTTATGTACAACCTTGGACTGGTTGTTGGTGTAACACACTGTGGCCTGTGCTGAGTCTTGGTGTTGGTGTTTGTTTTTTGCCATGGCTCTGTTGTGTATAGGGCAATCTTGCGTGTTTGTCTAATTTTGTCTATTTTTAAAAAATATATTTTTTTTATTATTTATTGGCAGGGGGGGAGTCCTGTCTTGGAAAGTAAATTTTAGTTGACAAAGTTAAAGGGGTTGTAAAGGCAATTTTTATTTAAAAATTTTTTTTTTTTTTTTAGAAGCATTAGCGGGTACTCTCCCTTGATACAGCCAGCAGCCATAGCCATTCACTGTATCACTCGGCCCCGCTCCCCGGATCGCCACGTCATTGAATGTGATTGACAGCAACGTGAGCCAATGGCTGCCCTGCTTTCAATCCATCCACTGTAACCAATAAACGGCCAAGCTGAGCGGCGAAGAGGATGTCTGAGGCGAGCGCGGGACTTTCGAGGGGTCAGGTAAGTAAAACGGGTGGCTGGGGGGGCAGGCATTGTTGGATGTTTTTTCACCTTAATGCATAGAATGTTTTACCTTTACAACCCCTTTAACCGGTTCCCGACCAGCGCACGCTGATGTACGTCGGCAGAATGGCACGGGCAGGCATATTGGCGTACAGGTACTTCCAATCTTTAATGCCACCCTGCCATCGTGAGCTCGCTGGCGGCGACACGCTCGCGTGTCGGTCGGGGCCCCCGTGAGTCAGGTCGCGGAACCCGCAGACTCGATCGCCGAGGGCATACCCGCGATCGTCTCACGGGGCGGCTGAATGGAGAAATGCTGTTGTAAACAGCATTTACCCATTCTGCCTAGCAACTAGTGATGCTGATCTCTGCTCAATGTGATTGGAGCAGAGATCAGTGTTCACTAAATGAAAGCCCAACCCCCCCACAGTTAGTAACACACCCCTAGGAACACTTAACCCCCTACACTGCCACCCACTGGTTAACCCCTTCACTGCCAGTGTCATTTACACAGGAATCACTGCATTTATATAGCAGTGATTGCTGTATAAATGACAACGGTGTCAAAAATGTCCGATGTGTCCGCCATAATGTCGCAGTCACAATAAAAATCGCTGATCGCCGCTATTACTAGTAAAAAAAAAATATTAATAAGAATGCCATAAAACTATCCCTATTTTGTAAACGCTATTACTTTTGCGCAAACCAATCAATTTTTTTTTTTAATCAAAACTATGTAGAAGAATACGTATCAGCCTAAACTGAAGGAAAAATAATTTTTTTATATACTTTTGGGGGATATTTACTATAACAAAAAGTAAAAAATGTGTTTTTTTTTTTTCAAAATTGTCGCTCTATTTTTGTTTATAGCGCAAAAAATAAAAACCGCAGGGGTGATCAAATGCCACCAAAAGAAAGCTCCATTTGTGGGAAAAAAAGGACATCAATTTTGTTTGGGAGCCACGTCGCACGACCGCACAATTGTCAGTTAAAGCGACGCAGTGCTGAATCGCAAAAAGTGGTCTGGTCTTTGACCAGCAAAATGGTCCGGTCTGTAAGTGGTTAAGTCTGTCTTGTTTGAGACAAGCTATATACAATGTTTCCATATCAGTTTTTAATGGGCTTTCCATAGCGTGAGGGAAGATATGGTCAGAACGCTTTTGGGTTAGGTCATCTGTAATAGCGAACTTAATACAGTATCACGGTTTCTTAATTAACCACTTCAATACAGGGCACTTACACCCCCTTCCTGCCCAGGTAATTTTTCAGATTTCAGCGATGTCACACTTTGAATGACAATTGCGTGGTCATGCTACACTGTAACCATGTGAAATTGTAATTTTCTTCCCACAAGTAGAGCTTTCTTTTGGTGGTATTTAATCACCCCTGTGGGTTTTTTTACCTGGAAAAAAAAAAGTTTCTGTCCGTAAATTTTGTAAATAAGTAATTTTTTTTCCTTCACTGATTGGCGCTGATGAGGTGACATTGATCAGGCATGAATATGCCGCACTGATAGGCAGCATTGGTGGGCACAGACAGGCGGCACTGATTGCCAGCACTGACTGGCACCATTGATGGCTGGAACTTGTGGGCACTGGTTGGCACTGATTGCTGACAGTGGTGGGCAATTATTGCTGACACTGATGGGCACTTAATTGTAATCAGGGCACTGACTATCAGTGCCCTAATTACATATCTAGCTGTCCTCTGTGAGGAGATGACGTCCACCCAGAACGAGAGCCGCACCGCCCAGCCGTCATTTGACGGTGGATGGCAAGTGGTTAAAGTGGAACTTACCCATAACAACTTGATAAAAAATAATGTTTAGCAAGGAATATACATTCCACATTAATAATTATGCTACCAAAATGATTGTGTGCTGTAAATTGCCTCCAGCGTTGCTCATATTTGTTATTGCTGGAGGCTGCCATTTTTCTGAAGCCCAGAACCCCAGCAGTAAATCATAAAGCAGATCTTAACCCATCAATTTACCTGTTTAACCACTTACCCACTGGGCACTTAAACCCCCTTCCTAACCAGACCAATATTCAGGTTTCGGTGCTCTCACATTTTGAATAACAATTACTCAGTCATGCAGCACTATACCTATATGAATTTTTGTTCTACTTTTCACACAAATAGCTTTCTTTTGGTGTTATTTAATCACCGCTGGGTTTTTTATTTTTTGTGCTATAAAAGAACAAATACAGAAAAGTCTGTAAAAAAAAATGCATTTTTCTTTGTTTCTGTTATAAAATTTTGCAAATTAGTAATTTTTCTTCATATATTTTGGCCAAAATTTATACTGCTACGTATCTTTGGTAAAAATAACCCACATCAGTGTATATTATTTGGTCTTTGTGAAAGTTATAGAGTCCACAAGCTATGGTGCCAATCTGTGAAAATTAATCACACCTGATGCACTGACAGCCTACCTCATTTCTTGAGACCCTAACAAGCCAGGAAAGTACAAATACCTCTCAAATGACACACAATTTTCACAAAATTGTTATATTAGCAGGTTATTTCTGACACACAGCATATTCATGGCACAAATTACACCCCAAAACACATTCTACTATTCTTCTTGAGTATGGCAATACCACGTGTGAGACTTTTACACAGCGTGGCCACATATGAAGGCCCAACATGCAGGGAGCGCCATCAGGCATTCTTGCAGCATGAATTACACATATCATTTCTTGACTACCTCTTGCACCTTTGAGGGCCCTGGAGAACCAGGATAATGGAAACGCCCCAAAAATTACCCCATTTTGGAAAGGAAACACCCCAATGTATAATCTGAGGTATAATGAGTCTTTTGAACATGTCATTTTTTTCTACAAGTTTTTGGAAAATGTGTAAAGAAAATGAAAACGCTTTTTTTTTTTTTTTTTTTTTTTTTTTTTTTTTTTTACACACAATGTTGTCCATTTATACAATGATTATAACACATAGCGTAAAAAAAAAGTATAATGGGTAGTAGAGCTACACAATTAATCGTCAAGAATCGTTATCGTGATCTTGACTAAAGTGTTTCACAATTCTTTCTATGCAAAGAATTCTATCTGCTCTTCTGAAGCCACAGACTTCAAAAGAAAGGAAGAGAAAAACTGGGCGGTTTTCAGAGAATCAAAACATTCTTGATCAGTTGAACTTAAGTATAAGCATTGTAGCAATTTGTCAATGGAATAGACTTTGTGTGTAATTGAAAAAAGTTTAAACACTAAACCTTTTTCTGACATTTGTTGGTTTAGAGTTAAAATCATTTTTTTGCTATAAAATTACTTAGAACCCCCAAACATATATATATATATATATATATATATATATATATATATATATATATATATATATATATATATATATATTTTAGTAGACACCCTAGAGAATAAAATCGTGTTTGTTGCAATGTTTTATGTCACACTGTATTTGCTCAGCAGTTTTTCAAATGCAATTTTTTTTTTTTATTACTTATTAAAAAAAATTAACCAGTAAAGTTAGCCCTTTTTTTTTGGGGGGGGGGGGGGGGGGGGGAATATGTAATGTGAAAGATTGTATGTCATGAGAATCGTGAGAGAATTGTGATATTTTTATTCTAAGCAAAAAAATTGTGACTCTCTCATTTTGGCCAGAATCGTGCAGCTCTAGTAGGTAGTCAAATTAGATTTGAAACTTTTAATCTCGGAACACCTGACGATTCTCCTACCTCGATACCACGTGTGAGAGTTTTCCACAGCTTGGCCACATAAAGGCCCAACATGCAGGGAGCACCGTCGGGTGTTCTAAGGGCAAAGGGACTACCTATTACACTTTTGTGAGGCACTGTAGTGACATGGATGAGAACTGATGTGGCATGGATGAGCATGAATAGGAATGGATGATTTTTATTATGATTTATCCTGGTTTTTCTTCTGTTAAAATGTATTCCTTTTTTTTCTTTTTTTTTTTTTGACCTTATGTCTGTTTATCACAAATTGTAACCATCCCAATGTTGCCCGTATATGTCGGATTGTTTATTAATAAAACTTTTGCATAAGAATAGGGATAGATGAGCCGTGGATGGGGATGGCTGAAAATGGATGGGATGAAGGTGTACAGATGGGTATGGCTAATTATGGATGGGATGGCTGAACATGGATGGATGAGTATGAATGACTGAGCATGGATGGATGGCTGGGTATGCTGAGTATGGATGGCTGAGCATGGATGGATGGGTGAGTATGCTGTGTATGGAGGAGTATGGTTGGCTGAGTATGGATGGGTTTGCTGAGCATGGATGGATGAGTATGCGGAGTATGGATGGGTGAGCATGGATGGATGAGTATGCTGAGGATGGATGGATGGGTATGCTGAGCATGGATGAGTATGCAGCTCATGGATGGGTATGCTGAGGATGGATGGCTGGCTGGAATGAGCACATATCATCGCTGCGGGTACTACACATCCAGCCAACAAAGCTGCTGCCACTGATCTCTCCCCTCGCACTGTACCGATCTGTATGGAGAGGGGAGAGAGGAACTGGACGTGACACCGGGTTTGTTTACAAGTGAACTCTCCATCATTTGACGGAGCAGTCATATGGTAAACGGCCGCTATCGGCAGCCATTTACCTTGATCCGTGATGCTCTGGACCTGGCGGTCATGAACATATCCCCAGGTGTATGCGAGAGCGGGATTCTGGGAGGACGCCAACGTACACCCTCCCAGAGTTATCAAGCCGCACTGTAACCGTCATTCGGCAATTTTGTGGTCGGCAAGCAGTTAAAAAAAAAAGTTACATTCCTGGAAATGCAAACGGTTTCATTTGATTGTGTCCTCAACCAAAATGTCAAACCATCTATTGGTTGGTGTCATAACTGATCACGTGTGCAGCACCATGGCAGTTGCAGTTCAAACAGAGGCAGTTTCCTTGGCTATAAAGGATAGGATGGTTTAATTCCACTGTTTTGTCAGATTAGGTGGTCAGAATTTGTAATGGAGACCGCCCTCCACTGCTTACTGGAGCCGTTGGTAGCGGCGGAGGCAATCGGATATTTCTCCTGGCTTGGTATGGAGACAAGTGAGGGGGGAAGATGGCCCCCACCCGTCTCCAGACCATTGAATGTCACTTCTGCCCATAGCTCTTAACCACTTCCGGACCGCCACACACCGATTGTCATGGTCGTTCCCAAGATCCAGCGGCCCATGGAAGACCTATCCACAGAATTGGTCCGTTGAGCGCTAATAGGTCTGCCTGGGCGCGCGTTAGCGCGAACGGACGCACGCGGGTGCGAGCAGGTACGAACGGGTGCGCGAGGTTGCGAACGTGCGCACGCGGGTGCGCGGGGTCGCGAACGGTTGCGCGGTTTCACGTGGGCGCGCGCGGGCACGCCGTGCGACCGTTCTTGGCGCCCAGAGGGCTTTTTAAAGAATCCGTTCTAGTGGCCCGGTGCTGTTCTGTCTACAGCGTTCCTGTGAGTTACCTCTGCTAACCTGATTGTTCCTGCCTCTGATCTACCCGGCTTGTTCCTGATTACTCCTGCTTGCTGCCAGCCTTGACCCTCGGACTTCCTGACCACGCTTCTGCCTAATTCGGTACTTCTGCTGCCTGCCCGTTGACGACCCGGCCTGTGTTTGACCCTGCTGTTTGCCTGCTGATCCAGTCTGCCATCTGTGACCACTGTCGTCAGTTGCCGCCTGCCAGTCGCTCCAGTCTGCCTTCTGTGACCGCTGCTGCCTGTTGCCCGCCTGCCAGCCGTTCCTGTACTATCTCCTGCACCTGCTGCCAGCCGCTGACTGCTCACCAGCTGTTCCAAAACCACCTGCCTGCACCCGCCGCTGTCTGACGCCAGCTCCAGGGCCATACCCACCATCACTGACTTGGCACTTGTGCCCTCTGACCTCTAGAGTCCCTGTTCCCACTCTCAGGGGATCTCGAGCCAGAGGCTTACGAGAGGCCGCTCCCTGCACTCCGGGCTCCTTCCACCAGGTTTACAGGAGGGCTATAGTCAGCTGGAGGAACGGGTCCAGGCCCTGTCTACTGCCTCCCCAGCTGCTTCCGGGACTTCTGCTACTCCTTCCGTAGTGATGCTGCCCCCCGTACCCAGGGTGCCCACACCCGAGAGATTCTCTGGAGATCGTGGAAAATTCCGGACCTTTCGCAATTCGTGTGAACTTTTCTTCGCTCTCCAGCCCAGGACCTTTTCCCTCGAGGCCACCAAGGTGGGTTATGTCATCTCTCTACTAACTGGCGAACCTCAGTCCTGGGCCCACCGCTTGCTAGAGAGGAAGGATCCTTCCCTTGAAACCCTGGACATCTTCTTTCGGGCCATGTCGCGGTTATATGAAGACCCACAATTAACCGCGACCGCTGAAGCAGCCCTGCACTCACTACAGCAGGGCCGCCGACCTGTAGAGGACTATGTGTCGGAATTCCGACGCTGGAGTTCCGACACAGATTGGAACAATGCAGCATTACGCTATCAGTTCCGTATGGGCCTATCGGAACCCTTAAAGGACGAGCTCGTCCGAGTGGGCATTCCAGAGACTAGAAGCATTGGTGGAACTAGCTATCCAAATAGGTAGGCGGCTGAGGGAACGCCGTCTGGAGCGGTCCTCGACAATTCCTCGCCCGGTGTGGATGCTTCCTCGGGTCCCCAGCTCTCCTCATCCTGCCTCTCCCGCTGTTACCACGACGAATCAGGATCTCCCCGAGCCCATGCAGCTGGGCCTACTTAGGCCTTCCTTAACGCCAGAAGAACACCAACGCCGTCGGGAGGGAAATCTCTGCTTATACTGTGGAGGGTCTGGACACTTTGTGCGTAGTTGCCCTGACAAGTTCCGTAAGTGTCTCTCCGTATCTCCTGCCCTTACGTTAGACTGTCCTAGTACTACCTCCCATTTGACTGTGTCCATTTCCTTGCAGCTACCAGGAGGGAACGTCCAGACCAACGCCATTATTGATTCGGGAGCTTGCAGTGGCTTTATGGACTTATCTTTCGCCACAAGACATAACATCCCTCTCCGGCCCAGGGCAAGGGGACTTTCTATACATCTGGCCGATGGTTCTACTCTCAAGTCCGGTCCTGTAACCCAGGAGACTCAGCCCTTATTAACCTCTATTGCCGGGATCCACCAAGAGTTGCTCTGTCTGGATGTTATTACGTCCCCCCTCTTCCCTATCATTCTCGGCATGCCCTGGCTAAAGGCACATAACCCCCTTATTGACTGGTCCACCGGGGAATTAAGATTCCTCTCACCTTACTGTCTCCAGCACTGCTTGTCGGGAACCGACCAGGCCTCCTCTTCGTTGCTCTGCCTGGAAGTTGACGCAGAAACCCGCCAAGCTGTACCACCTGCCTACCATGATTACCTGGATGTGTTTAGTAAAAAGGGTGCAGAGACCTTACCCCCTCACAGGCCATATGACTGTCCTATTGAATTACTTCCAGGGGCAGAAATCCCCTTTGGGAGAATTTTCCCACTATCAGAGACAGAGTTGGTGGCCTTGAAGACCTACCTGGATGATAATCTAAGGAAGGGATTTATACGTCCCTCTACTTCACCAGCGGGAGCGGGAATCTTTTTAGTGGAAAAGAAGGACCAGACCCTGCGCCCCTGCGTTGACTACCGGGCCCTTAACAAGATAACTATTAAGAATCGTTATCCTCTACCACTTGTGCCGGAACTCTTCCAAAGACTGGGGTCAGCAGCAGTATTTTCGAAGCTGGATCTCCGGGGGGCCTACAATCTGGTCCGCATCCGTGATGGCGACGAGTGGAAGACTGCCTTCCGTACTCGCTTCGGGCATTTTGAGTACCTGGTCATGCCCTTCGGTTTATGTAACGCTCCCGCCACATTCCAGCACTTCATCAACGACATCTTCAGAGACTACCTAGACCTGTTCGTCATTACCTATCTGGACGACATCTTGATCTTCTCCTCCTCCCTGGCAGAACACCGGGAACATGTCAGGAAAGTACTATTCTGACTCCGACTTCACGGGCTATATGCCAAACCGGAGAAATGTACCTTCGAACAACAAAGCATTCAATTTCTGGGGCTGGTAATTTCTGTAGATGGCATAGAGATGGACCCTCAGAAGATCTCCGCTATCCGTGATTGGCCCGCTCCCAGTGACAGAAAAGGGGTCCAGCGATTCGTTGGATTTGCGAATTTTTATAGGAAATTTATTAGAGGATTTTCCACTATTATAGCCCCCATCACAAGACTGACCAGGCAGGGTCTGAAGTTTCAATGGTCCCCAGAGGCTCAGGAAGCCTTCTCTACTCTAAAGAACTTGTTTGTGTCGGCCTCTATTCTCAAGCACCCTGACCCGACCCGGCCTTATATTCTAGAGGTCGATGCCTCTGAGATTGCGGTTGGGGCGATTCTGTCCCAGAGACATGGGCTTAGGTCCTGTTTGCACCCAGTCGCATTCTTTTCCCGTAAGCTATCCGAAGCAGAGGCGAATTACGACGTCGGAGATCGGGAGCTATTAGCCATTAAAGTGGCCCTCGAAGAATGGTGCTACCTACTGGAGGGGGCCACACATCCAATCCTTATTTACACAGATCATAAAAATCTGGAGTATTTGAAGTCCGCCAAGAGGTTGGGGCCACGTCAGGCCAGATGGGCTCTTTTCTTTTCCCGGTTTTCATTTCATATAACTTATCGCCCGGGGTCCAAGAATACCAAACCGGACTCCCTGTCCCGAATGTTCAACGAGCCAGAGACTTCTCCACATCCAGATACCATCCTGACTTCAGGGAACTTTCTTCTCCTTCAAACAGATTTGCTGTCTCTGATCAAGCAAGCTTCTGCTGGTGCCACTCCTCCACCTAACGTCACACTTCTGGCCAAAGACGAACTTCTCTGGTATGAAGGCAAAATTTTTGTTCCCCAGGAGACTCGGGTGCCAGTCCTCAGTGCATGCCATGATCACCCGCTGGCCGGCCATTTCGGAGCCCTCAAGACCACCGAATTGGTTCAGCGCACCTTTTGGTGGCCCCAGTTGAAGTCTGACTGTAAGAAGTACGTGGAGGCATGTGTCATCTGCATCCGGAACAAAAGCAACAAGTCCAGGGCCCGGGGTCTGATGAAACCATTACCAGTTCCAGAGAGGCCTTGGCGGATGATATCAATGGACTTTATCGTAGAGCTTCCACCATCAGAAGGCTATTCCACAATCTTTGTGGTAGTGGACAGGCTAACCAAGATGGCCCACTTCTTGCCGATGAAGGGCACCCCCTCCGCTGCGGAAACAGCCGAGGTATTTATTAAAGAAATTGTGAGGCTACATGGCGTTCCCGCAAACATTACTTCTGATCGGGGAGTGCAATTCACGTCTAAATTCTGGAGAGCACTTTGCAGGGCCTTGAAGATTGATCTTTTGTCTCTCATCTGCTTACCACCCACAGACCAATGGGCAAACCGAACGGACGAACCAGACGCTGGAGCAGTACCTGCGCTGCTTCTCGTCTTTTTCTCAGGACAACTGGGCTCCTTTGCTCCCGTTAGCAGAATTTGCTTACAATAACTCCATCCACTCTGCCACAAGTCAGTCCCCGTTCTTCGCTAACTACGGCTTCCATCCCTCATTTCTGTCCCAAGACCTGCCTGAAAGCCCGGTACCAGCGGTCCAGGAGAGTATTGACTTTTTCAGCTCCAATAACAGACTGCTGCAGGAGACTATGGCAAAGACCCAAAGATATAATAAAGAAGTCTTTGACAGGAGGAGAAGGGGGGGAACTTGAACTCAAAGTTGGGGACCAGGTTTGGCTCTCCACGTTGAACCTAAAGATGGCCTGTCCTACTAAGAAGTTGGGGCCAAGGTTTGTGGGTCCCTTCCCAATTGTGAAGAAGATAAATGACGTAGCATTTGAGCTAAAACTGCCAGAATCGTTCCGGATTCACCCCGTATTCCATGTAGCTTTACTCAAACCAGCCGTCCCGGATCCCTTTGACAGCCGGAGGGTTGTTCCACCTAAACCTGTGATCAGCGACGGTGAAGTCGAGTACGAGGTGGAATCTATCTTGGACTGTAGGCGTAGACGGAATCAAGTTCAATTCCTGGTGAAGTGGAAAGGGTACGGGCCCGAAGAAAATTCTTGGGAACCTGAATCTAACATTCATGCCAGGAGACTGATTCTCGCCTTTGAGAGGGCCCATCCGAGTAAAATGGCCCAATTGGGCATCCGGAGGCTGCCCCTTGGGGGGGGGGGGCAATGTCATGGTCGTTCCCGAGATCCAGCGGCCCATGGAAGACCTATCCACAGAATTGGTCCGTTGAGCGCTAATAGGTCTTCCTGGGCACGCGTTAGCGCGAACGGACGCACGCGGGTGCGAGCAGGTACGAACGGGCGCACGCGGGTGCGCAAGGTTGCGAACGGGTGCGCGGGGTCACGAACGGTTGCACGGTTTCACGTGGGCGCACGTGGGCATGCCGTGCGACCATTCTTGGCGCCCAGAGGGCTTTTTAAAGAATCCGTTCTAGTGGCCCGGTGCTGTTCTGTCTACAGCGTTCCTGTGAGTTACCTCTGCTAACCTGATTGTTCCTGCCTCTGATCTACCTGGCTTGTTCCTGATTACTCCTGCTTGCTGCCAGCCTTGACCCTCGGACTTCCTGACCACGCTTCTGCCTTCTCCTTCGGTACTTCTGCTGCCTGCCCGTTGACGACCCGGCCTGTGTTTGACCCTGCTGTTTGCCTGCTGATCCAGTCTGCCATCTGTGACCACTGTCGTCAGTTGCCGCCTGCCAGTCGCTCCAGTCTGCCTTCTGTGACCGCTGCTGCCTGTTGCCTGCCAGCCATTCCTGTACTATCTCCTGCACCTGCTGCCAGCCGCTGACTGCTCACCAGCTGTTCCAGAACCACCTGCCTGCACCCGCCGCTGTCTGACGCCAGCTCCAGGGCCATACCCACCATCACTGACTTGGCACTTGTGCCCTCTGACCTCTAGAGTCCCTGTTCCCACTCTCAGGGGATCTCGAGCCAGAGGCTTACGAGAGGCCGCTCCCTGCACTCCGGGCTCCTTCCACCAGGTACGTGACACCGATATACGAAGGAATGTCCTTGTTATGGCAACAGCTGCCTCCTTATATAACCCCTCCTCCTACCAGGAGTACCTCAGTTTTTTCGCCAGTGTCTATGGTGTTGGTCACGAGTGAAGATGTGCTCTGAGGAGCTCCACTGGAGGGATCCTTGCTGGATTTAAATAGCCTCCACAGACCAGATCCATCCAAAGTGGATGATACCTGGTCATCGTATAGGAAGCACAAGGTTTTGCCTGTAACGCCTCTCTTTGCAGGGCTAGACCCTGGGACCCAGTGCTTTGGTCATGCTCACATTACCTAAAGTTTTTCCCAGCGGGGTGCTATACAGATCCAAGGGAGTGGAACCCCGATAAAAAGGGACCCGGTCCTTGAAGGTTTGTGTGACAGGGTACTGCAGGGTGTTAGAAAAAAATATATAATGTTTGGGGGTTCTAGGTAATTTTTTAACCATTTTCCGACCAGCCGCCACAGTTGTACTGCGACAACATGGCTTGGCTGTGTGAATCGTCGTCATGTTACTTTGCTTCTTTTTGTGGCCACTAGGGGCGCGCAACACGCGCTGCTCGCCCCTGGAGCAAGTGCTTAAGACACGGCGAGAATCGCGATCTCTGTGTGTGAAAACACAGAGATCCCGGTTCTCTGAGAGAAGAGACAAATCGTGTGCTCATACAAAGCATGAACACCGATCTATCTCTTCCCCTAGCAAGTCCCAACCCTCAAGTTAGAACATGTAGCGGGGAATACAGCTAACACCTTGATCGTTCCCTAGTATTAACCCCATTCACTGCCAGTGACCTTTTTACAGTAACCAATGCATTTTTATAGCACTGATCCAGTATAAATGCCAAGGGCCCCAAAAATGTGTCCTCCAGAGGTGGTCGTGAGTTTTTATGCTCCGGGGCACACATATGACCGGGCTACTGATGTCTGCGTCACAGTGTGCCGGGCCAGCAGCCACCCTGTACTGATCAGTGAGTGGGTCTGTAATGGAATGTCTCCCAGCTCTGCAGGAATGGTAAGTACAGCTCTCCCTGCCTCGGTGGGGCTGGGCATTCCCTGGAAGGTCAATTCGGGGGTCCCTCACCTCCCTCTCTTCTCTCCCTGTCCCTTTCCCCCCCCCTGGGGGGATGCTGCTGAGCGGTGTGTGTGTGTGTGTGTGTCTGTGTATGTGTGTGTGTGTGTCTGTGCAGGGCTCTCCGGGGGGCTCTCACCTGGGGGGGGGTGGCGCTGGCTGGCTGAGTCCTGGGTCCTGTTTTTCAAGTCCCTGGAAGGTGTCTGTGGGGCTCTGCTGCTGTCCTGTGCAGCGCTGTACTACCCACCATTGTTTCTCCCTGTCCCTCATGGCTCTTGCATTCGGCGGCCATTTTAGGTGTGGGCAAGGGAAAGCATGCTCTCCTGGGCTTCGGCGGCCATTTGCTTGAAACCTGAACACGTTTTTCAGTGTTCTCTAGCGGCAGCATGTGCTCCTGTGCTCTGACAGCCATTTTCCCTGTATTTTATGTCCTTATGCTGGATGCTGGGTGGCCATTTTCTTGGAGCCTGAGCACACTTCAGAGTGGTTTCAGCGGCATTAGCAGCTGCTTCCACCGACACGGTTTCCTCTGCACCTGGGAGCCAACAGGCACTACTTGCTGGATAGAGCAGAACCCTTCAGGGTGGTGAGTCCTACGGGAAAGAGCCCCTCAGCCAGCAGCAGTAAGGAGGGTGGGACTGTCACTGTCCTAAGTCCCCTTTGGGTGGCAGACAGGTTAGGGTCAGCATGGCTTCAGAAACTGGTGTTTGTTCCCCCGAAATCCAGGCAGTTGCAACCGGGTTGCATGCGGACTGCGCAGTGCCCCTGGACACCCTGACGGCGGTCCTCAATTAGTTCGTTGCCAGGATGGAGGCGGTACGTGGGCAAAAAGGTGCAAAAAAGCGGCCCTGCCCCCTCCCTCCTCTGGGGAGAGCTCCGATGCAGACTTGGGCTCTGCTGAGGCGGGTGACCCCTGTTCTGTCTTGTCAGACAACGCTGACCAGGACCATTCGGACAGTGAGGATGAGTCCCCGTCTGGGTCTGTGCGCGACAAAGCGCTTGGAGCACTTATCACAGCTGTGCGTGATACCCTGAAGATTCAGGAGCCAGCGGATTCCTCTGCTGAGGTAGCGGTCCCTTTTGGGTCCTGTAAGCCAGCACATTCACCTAAGGTGTTCCCGTATCTGACATATTTTGACAAGTTAATCTACAAGGAATGGGTCGCCCGCGACAGACCTTTTCGGTCCCCAAATCCATGGCGGTGTGTTACCCCTTTAAGGAGAGCCTTCTCAAGAAGTGGTCAGCTCCTCCGGTCGTGGACCCCCCACTATCTAGGTTAAATAAAGTAAATACCATCTCGGTAGAGGGGACTCCTGCATGTAAGGATCCCACGGACATGAATGCCGAGGCAGTGGCTCGTTCCTTGTTTACGGTGGTGGGGTCCGCCGTGCGACCAGTACTGGCATCCACACTTGTGTCGCAGACACTGATTGAGTGGGCAAAACTGTTGCACCACGAATTGGGAGAGCAACGGGCTTCTCCTGTCTGCGTGGAACTAGCAGACCAACTAGTGCAAGGCCTTAAGTACATTTGTGACGTTTCCCTGGATACCCTTCCTCTGTTATCCAGGGCTTCAGTGTAAGCAGTGGTGCTGAGGTGCCTGATTTGGTTAAAATGCTGGTCTGCTGACCAGGCATCTAAGCCCTTGTACACATGGTCGGAATGTGTCCTATCGGACCGTGTTGTTGGATAATCCGACTGTGTGTGGTATGCATCGGACTGATTCCGTCGGAATATCCGTCGGACCCAATTTTCCAACTTGTTGGAAATATTTCCCGACCAACTGGGCCGGTCGGACATACTTCGATCATGTGTAGAGAATTTTGATCGGACCAAGTGCCATGCATGCTCAGATCAAATTCCTACATCAAAGCTATTGGCTACTAGCCTGAATGTAGTCCCATCGTAACGAAATTACGTCATCACGTTCTGATAGATCGGATTTTTCGACAACTTTGTCTGACCATGTGTATGCAACAGTTTTGGACAAGATCCGACGGATTTGGTTGTCGAAATCTCCGACCGTGTGTACAGGGGCTTAGAAAGCCCTGACAGATCTTCCCTTCCTTGGCGACCAGCTTTTCGGAAACTTGTTGGATGACATTATTAAAAATGCCACAGGTGGTAAGAGTACCCTACTCCCACAGACCAGGAAGGCTGGGGAGCCACGCAGTTTATCCGCTCACAAACGGCTTTTTCGTCCGCCCCGGAGCTTTGGCTAAATGTCCCCAGCCTGATAGGATGACCACGGAAGGACAAACGTCCCTGGAACCACAAGCCTAACAAGCCTGCAAACAAAAGTGCTAAAGCATGAAGGTTTGCCCCCACCCATGTCTCGGGTGGGGGGGTTGCCTTCGGGAGTTTGCAGCCCGGTAGTTCTCAACTATCCGACCAATGGGTCTGCGATCTGATTTCCTCAGGCTACAAGATAGTTTCTCTCTTGGCTGCCAAACGGATTCCTCCCCTCCAGCATACCTGTATCCCCGGCTCACCGGGAGCCCCTCTCGGGGACAGTAAGGGACCTGCTGAGTCATGGGGTGGTTGTACCGGTTCCCGAATAGGGATTTCTAGGAGTTTATTTTATTTTATATTTATAGGAGTTTCCAGGAATTCTACTTAAATCTGTTTGTACTTCCCGAGAAGGAAGGGGTACGTCCAATCTTGGACCTAAAAGCCCTCAATCACTTTGTGAAAGTGCAGAGGTTCAGAATGTAATCAGTTCGCTCAGTAGTCGCTGCACTCCATCAAGGGGACTCCCTGGCATCCTTGGACATCCGGGATGCGTACCTGCACATACCCATATGCCTCCGGCATCAAATGTTTCTGCGATTTGCAGTCGGGGAAGCCCACTTCCAGTTTGTAGCTCTTCCTTTTGGTCTGGCATCAGTCCCCCGAGCCTTTACAAGGTATTGGCTCCAGTTTTGGTGTTGCTGCAGCAACGTGGGATACCTAGACCATCTCCTCCTGAGGGCATCTTCCGCCTCAGAATTAGAGGAGGATGTGGCGATCACCATGCAGACCCTACAAGAATTTGGGTGGCTGTTGATCCTAAAGAAGTCAAGCTGCAGACTCTCAGATCCATGATAAAACTGCTGATGAACCGCAAGTGGTCGTCACTCCACTTTTGCATGCGAGTCCTGGAACTCATAGTAGCCTACTTCGAGGCAGTACCATATGCCCAGTTCCACACCAGAGTCCTGCAGAAGGAGATTATGACAAAGTGGGACAAATCTTAGTTGCCCCTGGATCGACAGATCCAGGTGAGCCAGTCAGTCAGAGATTCACTGAACTGGTGGCTGAGGTCCCCAGTGATTCAGTCCAGGAAGTCGTTCCTACCTCTGAAATGGACTGTGATCACAACGGACGCCAGCTTATCCAGCTTATCCGGCTTATGCCTGCGGTGGGGCACACCAGACGTGGGTCTTCTGGCCTCCCGTCTCAACCGGTAGGTGGCGAGATTCGTGTCCAGGACAAGAGATCCTTGGGAAGACGCGTCAGACGCTCTGGTGGCTCCGTGGGATCAGTACTAGCTGGTCTACGCCTTTCCTCCACTGAAACTATTACCACATCTGCTCCGCAGAGTGGAAGTCGAGGGGATCCCAGTTATTCTGGTCACCCCAGATTGGCCTCAGAGACCTTGGTATGCAGATCTAGTGCGCCTGGTGGCAGACGCCCCCTGGCAACTGCCGTTCACGGAGGACCTTCTGTCTCAAGGTCCAGATTTTCCATCCTGCTTTACCATCGCTGGCTTTAACGGCATGGCTATTGAGAGCCAGGTGTTGAGGGACCGGGGTCGGTGATCCCAACTATGCTGAAGGCACAGAAATCTTCTTCTAGGAAGATATATCATCGTACCTGGAAAGCCTACATCTCCATGTGTGAGGAGAAAGGATGGCATCCGCGCTCCTTTGCTATATCCAGGATCCTGCTGTTTCTTCAGCAAGGCATAGACCAGAAATTGGTGTTAAGCACCATTAAAGTGGTTGTAAACCATTACAACCAACTTTGACCTACAGGTAAGCCTAGATTAAGGCTTACCTGTAGGTCCAATAAATATCTCCTAAACCTACACGGTGTAGGAGATATTTGCCGAAAGACAGGCACCTCTGTCTACGGCGCATGCGCCGTAGACAGCGGCGCGCAGGCGCACTGAGCGCACTGCTGTCAACGGCGTTATGCCGCGAGTGACGGCTCCTGTGCTCATGTGCGGGAGTGGCGTCATTGCGGCTTCGGCGGAGCAGCGAGACCCACCGAGAAGGATGCTCCGGACTACAGGGGACAGCGGTGACTTCGCTGGCTCCTGTGTCAGGTAAGTGACACATAATGGACTACTATGCGATGCATAGTAGTCCATTATGCTTTACCTTTGCAGGGAATCAAAGAGGAAGTAAACTCATCAGGGTTTACTTCCTCTTTAAAGGGCAAATATCAGCCTTGGCTGTCTTTTTTTTCAGCGACCCCTGGCGTCTCACTCATTAATGAGTACTTTTGTTCAGGGGGTGCGACATGTAGTCCCTCCGGTGCGTCCACAGTTACCCCTGTGGGATCTGAACCTAGTGTTATCGGCGCTTCAGAAACCGCTGTTTGAAAATATCAGGGAGATTCCCCATCTTTCCCAGAATGTGGTCTTTCTAGTGGCCATCACATCGGCCAGGAGGGTTTCGGAACTGGCGACTTTGTCATGCAAGTCTCCTTGTCTGGTTCTCCACAAGGATAAGGTGGTGTTGCGTCCGCAACCGTCTTTTTTGCCAAAAGTGGTCTCGGCTTTTCATATCAATGAGGACATTGTGTTACCCTCTCTGTGTCCTAAGCCAAAACACCCTAAGGAAGTGGCCAATCACGCTCTGGACGTGGTTCGAGCTCTAAGGGTGTATTTGTCTGCCACTGCTTCCTTTCGGAAGTCAGACTCGCTGTTTGTTCCGGTGGCTGGTCCTAAAAAGGGCATGGCGGTCTCATCGACCACCATTTTCAGGTGGATCAGACAGATTGTAGTGCAAGCCTACACCTTGAAGGAACAGGTGCCCCCTTTTCCGGTCACGGCCCACTCCACAAGGGCAATCGGAACGTCTTGGGCCTTCCGACACCAAGCATCTGTCGCTCAAGTGTGTAAAGCGGCGACCTGGTCGTCTGTCCACACATATTTACCAAGTTCTACAAGGTAGACGTCAGTACATCGGCTGATGCCTGTTCTGGCCGCCAAGTTTTGCAGGCGGCCATATAGTTGCAATTGAATATGCAATATATTTTCTTTTTCTCTTTTTTTTTTTTTTTTTTTTTGGTAAAAACGCAGTACTTTTTAAGTTAATGCACTGTTGCATTAGTTACTGCAGGTTTTTGTGTGGTTGAGGGTGGTTCATCCTGTTGAGGTGTACACTGGTTTTTGTGGTGTTTTTTTCCACGCACTGTTTTTGTGGGTAACGTTTTTCACTAGTTCCCACTTGCCATGGTGGTTGAAGTTTTATGCTGGTTTTCCCACCCCTCGTTTGGCACTGCTTGGGGACGTCCCAATGGCTAAGAGAGGAGCTGTGTCGGTCCGTGAATATAAGAGAAAATATAATTTTTTGTACTCACCGTAAAATCCTTTTCTCTGTAATTCATCAACCGACACAGCAACCGCCCCTCTTTTTTTCTCTTTGTTATACTGCTTGTTGATGTACTGATGACTGCATGGCAGGCTAGAGGGTTGTTACCCAAGGGACCGCCCCCTGGGCGGAACTGGAAAGTTCTGAGTGTTACATACCAAGTAATGCCTAGTATTCTCCTAGTGGTGGGCATAACAACCCAATGGCTAATAGAGGACCTGTGTCGGTCGGTGAATTACAGAGAAAAGGATTTTACGGTGAGTGCAAAAAATACTATTTTTGTAGGCGCTACTTTTGTGCAAACCAATCAATATACGGTTATTGCGATTTTATTACCAAAAATATGTAGAAGAATATTTACAAAGGATGATTTAATGGAAGCATGGCAGCATCTGATGGAGGTCCTCCTGGACTCAAAGAGAAAAACAGGGGGAGGGAGGGAGGGAAAAATGGTGTGCAGGACATAGTCCGACATCTATGAAGGAAAAAGGGAAAATTTCAAGTTGAACAAGCTTATAAATCAGGCCACCTTAGTGGTGAGGGCAGTGGTGTGGCGGACAATAACAATAATTTGCACAAACATATGGGCTAACACAAATTGATACGATTAAATTTATACAGTCAAATTTCTATATTCAAATTCATAAATACTCCATATGATGTAATCAATAATTAAAACATAAATGTTGCCCAATATAATGCATTAATGTACATACTATTTCATTTTCATAAGGCTCTAGATTAATATTCAGAATTCATTGAGGACTAAGGGGGTCAGTGGCATACTCTTTTGTACGTCTGCATATTGTTTTGTACGCTTTTAATTGTATTTTGTCTTATGCAGTGACAGATCTATTTTTGTCTCTTGACAATCATCCCCTGAGGAAGCCATAGAGGGCGAAACATGTCAGGATATTATTGCTGAAAGACCTTTTTCATATGTTTACTAGATGTGTACATACGTCTGCGTAATGTTTGTATAGCCAATATTGTTTTTAAAAATCTCTGTTCTTTGTTTAACCAATACTGGGCACTTATACACCTTTCTGCCCAGACCAATTTTGAGCTTTTACACTTTGAATGACAATTGCGCGGTCATGCTACATTGTACCCAAACTACATTTTTATCATTTTGTTCCCACAAATAGAGCTTTCTTTTGGTGGTATTTGATCGCCTCAGGGATTTTTATTTTCTGCTAAACAAATAAAAAAAGACTGAAAATCTTGAAAAAAACATTTTTTTTTTTTCAGTTACAAAACTTTGTAAATAAGTACGTTTTCTCCTTCACTGATGACTGATGGGCACTGACGGGGCTGCAGTGACAGGCACTGATAAGGTGGCACCAATGAATTGGCACTGATAGGCGGCACTGATAGGTGGCACTGATATGCAACACAGACACTGATAGGTGACACAAATAGGCACTGATAGGTGGCACAGATTGTCATGGATAGGTGGCACGGATTGTCATGGATGGGCGGCATGGATAGGCGGCACGGATGGGCATGGATAGGCGGCAC
The DNA here is from genome assembly GCF_037356315.1 of Lithobates pipiens. Classification (NCBI taxonomy): domain Eukaryota; kingdom Metazoa; phylum Chordata; class Amphibia; order Anura; family Ranidae; genus Lithobates; species Lithobates pipiens. The sequence goes on along the minus strand of NW_027507718.1, from coordinate 129,732,660 downwards.
GGATGGGCATGGATGGGCACGGATAGGCAGCATGGATGGGCACTCATAGGCGGCTAGGATGGGCACTGATAGGCGGCATGGATGGGCACTGATAGAAGGCATTGTAATTTAAAGTATTGTAGGGATGGATGCCAATCAGTGCCAAACAATGCATGCAAATCAGTGATGCCACTTTGTGGGCACTGATTTGCACCCATTATGGGCACAGATTGGCATTCATTATGGGCACTGGCTGGCATACCTGGTTTTGGGCATGGTCTGGTGGAGTCCCTGGTGGTCCAGTGTGGGAATCCTCGGGGGGGGGGGGGGGGCAGTGCTGATAATCGATCAGCACAGACCCCCCCCCCCCCCCGTCAGAGGAGCAGCCGATCGGCTCTCCTCTACTCGCGTCTGACAGACCCGAGTGAGGAAAAGCCGATCACCGGCTCTTCCTATTTACACTGTGATCAGCCGTGATTGGACACAGCTGATCACGTGGTAAAGAGTCCGTCGGAGACTCTCTACCGAGATCGTAGTTGCGGGGTGTCAGACTGACACCCTGCAACAACGATCGCTGAGATGCGCGCCCCCGGGGGCACTCAGCTGCTTAATATCCTGATCACGTCATATGACGTCCGGTCAGGATATTAAAACCACTATGCCGCCGTGCTTTTGTTATAGGGCGGGCAGCAAGTGGTTAATACATTTTGATATTTTTTATACTTTTTTGTGTATTATCAGTTCATCCTACTTATCAAGCACCCTGAAAGTCCCATTAAATCATCATCCTTTTGTATATACATATTATTCAGGGATGGTGGTGCCTTCTTGTTGACACTGTCACCTATCCATATCAACGATTATGTAGAAGAATACCTATCTGCCTAAACTGAGAAAAAAATGGGGATATTTATTATAGCAAAAAGTACAAAATATTGTTTTTTTTTTTTTCTAAATTGTCACTTTTTATGTTTATAGTGCAAAAAATAAAAACTGCGAAGATGATTAAATACCTCCAAAAGAAAGCTCTATTTGTGGGAAAAAAAGGACGTAAATTTTGTTTGGTTACAACGTTGCACGACCGCGCAACTGTCAGTGCCGAATCGCAAAAAATGGCCTGGTTATTCAGCAGCCAAATCAGGCTCAGTAATTTAGTGGTTAAGACTGTCAGCAGATCGGCCTCTACAAACTCAGCAGTGCCTAAAAAAATGACTAAAAATGGAGAGCAACTGAGCATGTGCAGAGCAGGTTGAGACTGTGTATTACTGGATTGTAAACAGTACAAACACTTCATTTTTATGTTTTACAGCTATACCTGCAAAAGGGGCCAGCTAGCAGTGATCCAGCACAGGGATCTCCAAACTATGGCCCTCCAGTTGTTCAGGAACTACAATTCCCATCATACCTAGTCATGTCTGTGAATACCATAGTTTTACAATGCCTCACGGGATGTGTATTTCTGCAACTACTGGAGGGCCGTAGTTTGGAGATCCCTGATCTAGCAGGACTTAATTTTTTTTACTAAAGTTCCACTTTAAAGGAATGCAGTTATTGTCGTAAAGAGCAAAAAAGAAGTAGTTAAGATAATTCCTAAATATGGCATTATATTAGGGGATCACATGAAATAAAAATTGACTTAGTATCAGAGCCAAATGCACACAGGTTGCATACGCCGCAATCGTTAGAGCGAGAGCAATATATCTAGCACTAGACCTTCTCTGTAACTCTTAACATGTAACCTGTAATAAAATTTAAAGCGTCACCTATGGATATTTATAAATAACTGAAATTTGGCCATTCCACAAGTGTGCGCAATTTTAAAGTGTGACATGTTAGCTATCTATTTACTCAACTTGCAGTGGTGTGAAAAAGTGTTTGCCCCCTTCCTCATTTCCTGTTCCTTTGCATGTTTGTCACACTTAAGTGTTTCGGAACATCAAACCAATTTAAACAATAGTCAAGGACAACACAAGTAAACACAAAATGCAATTTGTAAATGAAGGTGTTTATTATTAAAGGTGAAAAAAAATCCAAACCATCATGGCCCTGTGTGAAAAAGTGATTGCCCCCTAAACCTAATAACTGGTTGGGCCACCCTTAGCAGCAACAACTGCAACCAAGCGTTTGCGATAACGTGCAATGAGGCTTTTGCAGCGTCCTGGAGGAATTTTGGCCCACTCATCTTTGCAGAATTGTCCTAATTCCGTTACATTAGAGGGTTTTCGAGCATGAACGGCCTTTTTAAGGTCATACCACAACATCTCAATAGGATTCAGGTCAGGACTTTGGCTAGGCCACTCCAAAGTCTTCATTTTGTTTTTCTTCAGCCATTTGGTGGTGGACTTGCTGGTGTGTTTAGGATCATTGTCCTGCTGCAGAACCCAAGTTCGTTTCAGCTTGAGTACACGAACAGATGGTCGGACATTCTCCTTCAGGATCTCTTGGTAGACAGCAGAATTCATAGTTCCTTTTATCACGGCAAGTCTTCCAGGTCCTGAAGCAGCAAAACAGCCCCAGACCATCACACTACCACCACCATATTTTACTGTTGGTATAATGTTCTTTTTCTGAAATGCAGTGTTCCTTCTACGCCACATATACTTGGACACACACCTTCCAAAGAGTTCCACTTTTGTCTCATCGGTCCACAGAATGTTGTCCCAAAAGTCTTGGGGATCATCAAGATGTGTTGTGGAGAAATTGAGACGAGCTTTGATGTTCTTTTTGCTCAGCAGTGGTTTTCTCCTTGGAACTCTGCCATGCAGGCCATTTTTGCCCAGTCTTTTCCTGATGGTGGAGGCATGAACGCTGACCTTAACTGAGGCAAGTGAGGCCTGCAGTTCCTTGGACGTTGTTGTGGGGTCTTTTGTGACCTCTTGGATGAGTCGTCGCTGCGCTCTTGGGGTAATTTTGGGCGGCCGGCCACTCCTGGGAAGGTTCACCACTGTTCCATGTCTTCGCCATTTGTGGATAATGGCTCTCACTGTGGTTCGCTGGATTCCCAAAGCTTTGGAAATGGCTTTATAACCCTTTCCAGACTGATAGATCTCAATTACTTTCTTTCTCAATTGTTCCTGAATTTCTTTGGGTCTCGGCATGATGTGTAGCTTTTAAGGATCTTCTGGTGGACCTTACTGTGTCAAGCAGCTCCTATTTAAGTGATGCCTTGATTGTGAACAGGTGTGGCAATAATCAGGCCTGGGTGTGGCTAGAGAAATTGAACTCAGGTGTGGACAACCACAGTTATAGTATGTTTTAACAAGGGGGGCAATCACTTTTTCACACAGGGCCATGATGGTTTGGATTTTTTTTCACCTTTAATAATAAACACCTTCATTTACAAATTGCATTTTGTGTTTACTTGTGTTGTCCTTGACTATTGTTTAAATTGGTTTGATGTTCCGAAACACTTAAGTGTGACAAACATGCAAAGGAACAGGAAATGAGGAAGGGGGCAAACACTTTTTCACTCCACTGTATGTCATCTTTCACATTATACAAAAAAAAAATCAAGCTAACGTTTGTGTTTTTTTTATTCATGAAACGCATTTAAAACAATTGCTGCACAAATACCGTGTGGCATAAAAAAGTTGCAAAGACCACCATTTTATTCCCTAGGGTGTCTGCTAAAACAATATATATATAATATTTGGGGGTTCTGAGTAATCTTTCGAGCAAAAAAAAAAAAAATTATGATTTTTACATGTAGGAGACACATGTCAGAATTGGCCTGGGTGGTAGGGGTTAATTACCGTAAGTAATATACAAATAATTATATATTGTTTTTAAGGTAATTTACTATATTTTCAAAATCTATACTCAAGCAGGTGGCTTAACAGGTAAATTACTGAAGTTTGAAGTTATAACTTCGAACCAGTATTTTCACAGTAAATAGATAAATAATAAATTATGTTACAAGATATAGCATATAAATATATGATTTAGCTTGAATATAACAGTATTTTTTCAACAGAATCAGTTTCTCCCTCTTAACTGTTTGAGAAAACCATGGGATTGTGGGTAAATCTTATGCCCATAAATGATTTTTCCTTGTAGTCAAGAAGGCTGGGCTGGAAGGGAGCATGTTTCTTTTAGACAAATGCCCCCCTTCTATGACACACTGCAGTGACAGGGGAGCCTCCACTGCAGCATTTTTATTGGACAGCTGGGACCAATGGTACTTTACTATTGTTCCAAGACTCCAAGCTGTTCATTGAGCTTAGTGCCTCTGACAAGAAGTGAAAGACAACTATGAGCTCAACCACTGTCTGCAGCAAACAGGGTGTGTCAGCTTGTATTTAAACTGGCCACTCTGTATTTAAGCTCTGACAGGCTGTGCAAGGAACCCCATATCTCTAGAACCATAGGTCGTAGGAGCCCCAAATATTTACCAGTGATGGGGTAGGACTTGGGCTACATACCCCCATTCGGGGTTTCTGTGACCCCCAGGTTGCCGAGCTACGACCCTCGAAGCTCGAATAAAAAAAATAAATGTATGTTCATGGCAGTCCCTGATTAGCATACATGCATGCTTTCGGACCCTTCAAATATGCCTTCATATTAAAATTGTTTCTGATGGTGTTCGCCAAGGTCTTCATGGCTAGATCAAAGAGTAAAAAGGACATAGAGCAGCCCCTAAAGTCTGAGATTACAGCCTGGAATGAGTGGTAAGGCATGGCTATGTAACTGTCACAAAAGCTTAGTGAATTCCCATAAGGAGACTTTTGCAGTATAGATTGTCAACTTGCTAAGTATTTATGGATATTGAATGTTGTCTAAATTTTTTCTGATGGGGATAAAACCCTGTTTGATATGGATAAATTATTGTAGCTATGATGGGGGCTAGTCTATTGTAAAAATATTTTACAAAAATACTTTGAGATCATTCTTAATGGCTGGTATAGCGTGATAACTATGTGGGAGGGTACTGGCATATATTGAATTATATAGTAATAGTCTGGTGACCCAGAGCTGTAGTATTTTGTAAGAAATTTGAGGGATAATTATGCTTTCTCTTTTGTACAGGGAATATTTAGTGTTTCAGATTGTTAGGGGGCATTAGGTAGAAAGTTGGATGGTACCATTTGGGAAGGGAGAGTGGCGCATTTTAACGGATAACTGCAGCTGCCTATTACCAAACCCCCACCCTGGAGTTCCCATTGTGGCAGCAGGCTGGAGATCTTCTCCCCACATCTCCTGTCACAATTTAAAAAAAAAAAGATGCAGCCATGCAGGGCTCGTCCTACCCAGCTGCGTCATTCATACAGAGTTCTGTGAATGGGAAACAAAAAGCACCGACATCCTTTGCGGCTGTCGGCTTGAGGTTCTCAATGAACTACCAGGGCGCTGTTGTGCACTGTAGGTAGTTCATTGAGTCTTCCTGTCACTTTGTAACTGCCTACCCATATGAGGTACGAGCAGACAGCTTACACAGACAATCTGCTGATATGGGAGCAATGCCTTACAGGCTCCTAGTAAAAAAATAAATAAAAAAAATGCAAATTTTTTTTTTCTTTTTAACTTGCACAAAGATGTGCATTTCTTTTTTGAAAAGGTGAACTTATCCTTTTAAAACTCTGAGGCTGGGTTCACATATATTATTATTATATTATTAGTATACAGGTTTTATATAGCGCCAACAGTTTGCGCAGAGCTTTACAACATGAGAGCAGACATTAAAGTTACATTAAAATTTAGTACAAGAGGAATTAGAGGGCTCTGCGCATTAGAAAAATTGAATGTGTGTTAAGCCGCATCCATTTCGCATGACATGGAGACACTTCATGCATGTCTGAGGCAGCCGCGATGCAGTTTCAAAAAGGGTCCTGTGTCATTTTTTAGGTCTGGTTCAGGTGTAAATTCAGGCAAAAATTTGCACCTGAACCGGTGAACATAAATGCATTGGATACTGGACTGCAAAACACAGACGCACATGTGAACCCGGCCTAAATCTACTCAGTCACATTTTAAAGTAATCGGTCTAACCCTGTAAAGCATACATCACTATAATACCTTTTCTGATGCTGATCTGATCTGGTCTCCAGTGGCAGATTGCTGTGTGCAGGACAGCACAGTGGTGTAGTGGTTAGCACTCTCTCCTAGCAGTAAGAAGGGTTGCTGGTTTAAATCCCAACCACGACACTACCTGCTTGGAGTTTGCATGTTCTCCCTGTGCCTGTGTGGGTTTCCTCCCACAATCCAAAGACATGCAGGTAGGTTAATTGGCTTCTGTCCAAAATTGGCCCTAGTATATGAATGGGGACCTTGGATTGTGGGCTCCTTGAGGGTAGGGACTGGTGTGAGTGTGCAATGTACAGGGCTAGGGACAGTTGTAGACACTAACTCAGGTTGAACTGGATGGACTGGTGTCTTTATTCAACCTTACTAACTATGAAACTATGAGACAGCTGACAACAGCTGGTAAGGGAGTGTGACATCACCCACAGTGTTACTATGGGGCTTTTGTTATCGGCTACCTCTCCTGCACATGCTTACACACGGAATGTTTTGAATGGTGAATGTTTTGTGTAAATAATTAAAGGAAGCATGGGGTGTAATCCTGTCCTGTACTAGACAGTTGAGGTCTCGTTTAGTGATCATGTGGGATGAGTGAAATTTTTCAGAAGGGTGGGAAAGAACCTTCTGAAGATATGGTGACAATGCGTGATTGATTTCCCAGCCATGGAGCCTTTAACGATAATATACCTGCTTTTAAGGTGTTTGCATATAGACTAAGTTGAAAACTTAGGCTACTGTATATGAGATTGCGACCTCCTTGGTTTTAAACAGATCATATATTTCTATCAGCATCAGCCGTGTTAAAATGTGGAACAGGCAATTTATTACTGTTTTGTGGTTTCTAGCCAGCAGGTTACAATAATATTGAATTTTTCCCTTCTTTTTTTTTTTGTATATTTTCTCTGGTGATCCGCTTGCATTTTCCAGTCTAATGAAGACTGATATACCTTACTCTATTCTAGGGATTTCCCGTGGACCTAGTCCTGTTATATTGGGGTCTCAGGAATCTCTTCCTGTAGCTGCTGCCTTTACAGAATATGTGCATGCTGTCTTTGAAGATGGCGAATTGGAAGGGTGAGTCTAGATCCAGCCTTTTATTTTGAATTGTTCTTAGCTCTTGTACACACGGTCGGACATTCCGACAACCAAATCCGACGGATTTTGTCCGAAACTGTTGCATACACACAGTCGGACAAAGTTGTCAGAAAATCCAATCGTACTTAACGTGATGACGTTATTTCGTTAGGACGGGACTACGTTCAGGCTAGTAGCCAATAGCTTTGGTCTAGGAATTTGTCTGATCGGAATTCTCTACACATGATCAGACAAAGTCCGATCGGATCATGTTGTCGGAAAATTTTATAGCCCAGCTGGAAAACTTGGTCCGTCGGATACTCAGACGGAAACAGTCCGATGGAGCCCACACACTGTCTGATTATCTGACAACACGGTCCTATCGGACATTGTCCATCGGAATATCCGACCGTGTGTACAAGGGTTTACACTTATCTGACAGAGATTCAGATTTAGCGTGAAAAATGGAGTTTGAAAAAGTCCGTCAAGTCCAACCTTTGTGTATGATTATATATCAGCATTACATTGTATATCCCTGTATGTTGCGGTCGTTCAGGTGCTTATCTAATAGTTTTTTTCAAACTATCGATGCTCCCTACGGAGACCACCGCCTGTGGAAGGGAATTCCACATCCTTGCCGCTATTACAGTAAAGAACCCTCTACGTAGTTTAAGGTTAAACCTCTTTTCTTCTAATTTTAATGAGTGGCCACGTGTCTTGTTAAACTCCCCTTCTGCAAAAAAGTTTTATCCCTATTGTGGGGTCACCAGTATGGTATTTGTAAATTGAAATCATATCCCCTCTCAAGCGTCTCTTCTCCAGAGAGAATAAGTTCAGTGCTCACAGCCTTTCCTCATAACTAATATCCTCCAGACCCTTTATTAGCTTTGTTGCCCTTATTTGTACTTGCTCCAATTCCAGTACATCCTTCCAGAGGACTGGTGCCCAGAAAATTATATTTAGAATGTATAATTTTTACCAGTGTTGCTAACATGTGATTGCATACAAGAGACAACCACTATCGCAGCCTGAGTCCACCCTGTGTGGCAGGGGCTTTACAGTGATCTCTTTAGCCAGACTGAACAGGGCTTCTATGAAGCAAGTATCTAGCCAGTCATGCTGTGACCTCATGGCTTACAGTAGACAGAAGAGGAACTGATTTGGAGTGTTCTAAAGTAGAGATGGGTTCAAATAGACTGGTGTGCATAAATATAATTTATATGCATATTATGATAAATGCCCCACCCTATTTTCAGATGGACAGAATTAAGACTTGGGACTTTGTGCACTGCACAATTACAAACTGCCAGTCTCAGTAGAGTAGGTTTGCAGGGCTGTGTTTGCTGGCACACGCAGTTGAAAGAAGAAACTCCTTACTTTTCTATATCTTTTAATCAATTGCAGAACGCCATGTGTGGTTAAAGTATACTTGTAAATCAATGAGGCCAGTTTAAAATATCTAGAAAAATATGTCTTTTGGTGATCAGTCTGGTTTTTTTTTTATTCTATGTGGAAGTCCAGGGTCTTAATTGGTTACTACGACCTCCCTGTTCGTTCCTACTTTTTTTGAAAGACGTGTAACAAAAATTGTGCTGTAACAGTGTTCCTTAACACTGGCTTTCCTGCCAAATCATCTCCAGAACTAAAAAACAGCAATACATCCATGCCATAAAAACAAGAGGTAACTTAGTGTGAACTAGTAATACAGAATCTAGCATCTTATTCTTTGCTGTGATAAATACTGTACTCTGTTCCAGGTCAGGAATGCGCATCTCTGGAGAACTTACAATGTCCTTTCCTGGAGGTATACTTCGTGTATTTGGAGGATCTACCCCTCCTCCTGTTCTAAGTTTTCGCTTAGTCCACACCTCAGATGTTGAGCATTTTATTCCTAATTCCGACCTTTTGTATAGGTAAGATAATGGTGATCAAGTCTACCATACATTTTGTTTCTGCAGTTGTTTTTCAGCCTTTCACTGTAACTGTGAGCCATCCTGTTTTCCATAGTGACTTATCTCAGAGTGACCACAGCTGCAAGGACTTCTGGTTAAACATGCCAAGGTTAACATACCACTTACAAAATCTGTCTGAACAGCATACTGCTCCTTACTACAATGTCGTTCTGCTTAAATACCAGGTGCGTCATTCCTCTTGTTCAGTGACCTTGGGCAGCTTTTAAGGCTGGTTTTATTTGCTAATAAACAAGCAGTACATTTATTTTTTGTTTTCTCTTGTAGGCAATATAAAACTGAGCTTCTGTGTTTAACCACTTCAATACCGGGCACTTATACACCTTCCTGCCTAGACCTTTCAGCGATGTTGCACTATGAATGACAATTGCGCGGTCATGCTGCACTGTACCCAAACAAAATTTTTATCATTTTGTTCCCACAAATAGAGCTTTTTTTATTTGATCACCTCTGAGATTTTTATTTTTTGCTAAATAAAAAAAAAGACGAAAAATTGTGAAAAAAAATGTTTTTTGCTTCTGTTACAAAACTTTTGTAAATAAGCACGTTTTCTCCACTGATGGGCACTGATAGGTGGCACAGATGGGCACTGGGCGGCATTGGATGGGCACTAATGGGTGGAACGGATGGGCACTGATGGGAGTTACGGATGGGCACTGATGGGAGTTACGGATGGGCACTGATGGGAGTTACGGATGGGCACTGATGGGAGTTACGGATGGGCACTGATGGGAGTTACGGATGGGCACTGATGGGAGTTACGGATGGGCACTGATGGGAGTTACGGATGGGCACTGATGGGCGTTACGGATGGGCACTGATGGGCGTTACAGACGGGCAATGATAGGTGGCAAGGATTGGCATGTATGGGCACTGATAGGTGGTAATGTACACTTGGTACTGATGGATGCCAATCAGTGCCAAATAATGCTTGCCAATCAGTGATGCCCAGGTGGGCACAGATTGGCATCCATTGTGGGCACTGATTGGCATACCTGGTGGTGACTAGTGGTGGCATCCCTGGTGGTCCTAGTGGTGTCTCTGGTGGTCCAGTGTGGGCATCCTTGGGGGGGGGGGGAGGGGGCTGCGCTGGTAATTGATCAGCACAGACCCCCCCTGTCAGGGGAGCAGCCAATCGGCTCTCCACTACTCGTGTCTGAAAGACACGAATGAGGAAATGTAATCACCAGCTCTTTTTGTTTACACTGTGATTGGACAGGGCTAATTACGTGGTAAAGAGTCGCCGTCAGAGACTGTTTACCTAGATTGGTGTTGCGGGGTGTCAGACTGACATTCCGCATCAGCGATCGCCGCATTGCGTGCTCCCAGGGGCACGCAGCGGCTTGATATCCTGCTGGACGTCATATGACGTCTGGTCAGGATATTGAAACCACTTTGCCGCCATCATTTTGCTATATGGCGGGCGGCAAGTGGTTAATGGCTTATTTTTGAATTCTGTTAAGCTTTTTGTTCTGGTTTGGGAAATTAGTAGGAATAAGCAAAATTAAATTGAAAACCCATACATATAACCAGTAAGTGGCCTCAGTTGGGACACAGAGATGCAAAAAAAAAAAATCACCCTACATAAATTGGACTTGTTTATCTGCAGCCATTTGTATTGTACAGCCTTCTACCACACACAGAATTTACATAGAATCCATCAGCAGCACAAAGCAGCAACAGGTGGGGATTGCAATTCACATACTGGACTGCTAGGGAGAGAATAGCTCTGATCCCGATTTACCGAAAGGGTCACCCCCCCCCCCCCCCCCACATTACACCAGTGGTTGTCAACATAAAAGGGGCTTCAAATGTGGCCCCTGACATCACCGAAGGGCCGCACATAATGTTCAATATATGTAATGCTTGAGAGGCCTTCATAAACTACAGGCCTAATAGAAGAAATTAATGAGGGTCAGAGAGTGTGAACATGCTACATTTTTGGCTGGGGATATTTTTACAGAAGACAATAGGAAACTAGGAACATATTACGTGAGGCTAGTAGAGATCAATGCTATTACCCTATGATGGCTCTAAACACGTTTACCAGCACCGACAACCCCCCCCCCCATCCTGACACAGATCTCTCACTCCAGCAGAAGCTGGCAAAGGGGGGTCCATTGTAGGAGTCGAAGTGGCAGGGTATACATTGATTGGAATATTTTTAAAGCCCATGTGGCTTCAGGGGTTCAGGGTTGTGGGGGAGGGGGAAATCCAAGCTGGGGGTTGAAGCAGCAGGAAAAGGCGACAAAAAAGTGGGGGGGCTATTTAGGATGGCAAAGAACAGTGGCTGGAGTTGGGAAACACGGGGCAGAGCAGAGGCGTTTTCGGTCAGTCCGCTCTAATCAAACTCTTGTCAGCCTCTAATCCAAGCTATATGTTCAGCAGAGTGACCCTTAGCTTAAAGCCAGATCTGTACAGTGTATGGACCTGGGCAGTTGGAAGCGATGCTGTAGATCCATATGCCGTACGGACCTGGCAGTGGATGGATTTAAAGGCTCTGGTTAGGGAAGCTCCTTTTTGATTTTTTTTCAGGACCTGTTCTTGTGCAAAAAAAAAACCCTCATTAGCCTCAGTAACAACCAATACACACAAGGTGAAATTGGTAATTTTGCAATGGAATTGGTGTCTCAAGAAGTAAGGCTGCCGTTTAACCACATGCCGACCGTGCCATAGCCGAAAGACGGCTACAGCGTGGTTGGCTTATTCTGGTGCCCATGGACGTTCTCCCAGAATCTTGCTCCGTGATCGCAAGACCGTTTACCATGTGATCGCTCCGTCAAATGACAAATGGCATCACTTGTAAACAAACTGGAGTCACGTCATGACTCTGTACAGCTCGGTACAGTGTGGGGGGAGAGATTGCAGCAGCGCTGTGGGCTGGATGTGTAGTGCCCACAGTGCTGCTCTGTGACAATACTCTGCAGTACTCTGCCCATACTCTACAACACTGTGCAATACTCGCCAATACATTTTAACAGAAACCAAGATTTATTTATTTTTTAACCAAATTTTCAGTCTTTTTTGGTTCATAGTGCAAAAAATTTAAAAAACTGACAAAAAAAAATCATATGGGTATAGTGTTGCATGACTGAGTAATTTTCATTCAAAGTGTGAGAGCACTGAAAGCTGAAAATTGGTCTGGTTAGGAAGGGGATTTAAGTGGTCAAGTGGTTAAATAGAATTTTTTATATTAATCTATTGAGAATAAAATTTGTATTTAGGTTTTGTTCTTTAAAAGCCTGAGGTATTTTCTGATGATATTTTATTGCTGTACAAGGGATTACTTGTAAAGTATTTTTGAAATAAAGGTATGCTTACTGTAATTCTAGTATGGATGTTGTATCATTGTCTCAACTGATCCCAATCTCACTCTAGTTTTCTTTCCATGTAAGGTATTTAAACCTGGCAAATCTGCAGTCCCCTTGCACCTGGCATCATCCTGGAACTGTAGTCCCACCTCCACAGAGTTTAGCCTGGAGTATATGCAGAACATGGCCTCCTTATGTGATATTCACATACTACTTCCACTAGATGAGACTGTATCTAACCTGCAGTTTGATCCCCCTGCCAGATGGTAAGATTGTACTTGGTACATGCATCAAATACACAATAACTCTATAGCATATCATTTTTTTTTGGGCTTGCTTTCTACTGTCTTTTCACAACGCATGACCACAAGGTACAATGGATAAAAAAAAAAAAAAAAAAAAAAAAGTTAAAGGGGCAATTTCCATGATAGATTTGTTAATTTCTGACTGTCCTTGTGAGGGGTTTTCTGATCTTAAGGATCTTGTGGATAAGAGGCTGCAAGCCTTTTATGAGCACTTATTCTCCTCTGCAGGTTCAGCCCTGTTCTTTAGCCTGTAATTATTATAAGGTCCAGCTACCAGACCCTGGGGATTTGGTCCAAGCATAGGATGGATCCAAAATGTCTAAACCTGATTCTTTCCAGGGTTGTCAAACTAGCAGCCCTCTAGCTGTTGTGGAGCTACAAGTGGATGCATCAGTGTGTGGGAATCATGCTTGTAACTGTCAGCATTGCAATGCGTCTCATGGGACATGGGAGTTCTGCAACAGCTGGTGGGCCGTCAGTTTGACACCTGTGCGACAGCTGAAGCTCATTCCTAATTTTCCATGTGGATAAGCCTAATATCCAGACAGGGTCCTCCTATCTATATACTTCCGGAGAACCCGTTTACTAAAATGTTAGTCTGTGTAACATTAGGGCAAGGAACACTACTTGCAAATGCCCTTTAATGGGGAATGCCTCTTGTCATCAGCAAAGATGATTTGGCTTCTGTCTGTTCTTTACTTGGAGCATCTGGGCCTTCTTCTGGATACTGTCTTGTAGAGATCTTTCTTGAAGGTTCTTTCGACAGAGGTCAGGCCTCTCAGGGCAAAAAACCTTGGCCGTCAGAGGACGCTTGTCTCCTGATCAGCATTCTGGAACTGTACGATTTGGTTATCCCTTCAAGTGCTAGGTCTTCTGACCAAGATTCAGTCAGACAATGCTACGGCAGTGGCTCACATCAATTATCAAGGTGGAACCAGATTTCTTGATCATACATCACGGGACACAGAGCCTTCATTACATAGTGGGTTAGATAGGCACCTTCGGTGATTGGACACTGGTTAACCCTAATTAAGGAGAATTCCTCCCCTAAATAACCCCTCCTATATGGGGAGAACCTCAGTTTTTTCACCAGTGTCTACGGTGGTTGGTCACCTAAAACGTGCTGTGAAGAAAGCTCTAGTCTGGTCCCTGTGGATGCTTAAGGGCTATACTGACCAGGTTTATGTGTATTATGATTGGTGCCATTCTGGATTGGATCTGGATGTCCAGCAGGCATCTTGTTTCTCTCTCCTGTTGGTACACATGCGCAGGTCCCTTTAGCTTAAGCATTGGGCGGCAGAGCTTTCATACAAAAAATACTTAACTGGATTCCCATTTAAAGGGAAAGAGCTTATTTGGGGATGACCTAGCTAAACTCATTCAAAGAATTATTGGTGGTAAATCTACACTTTTACCAATCAAAAAGAGTAAACGTCCATCATTTTAAACGCTCTCTTTCTCCATCCCCTGGAGCATCAGGCTCTAAGCAGTGGTGACGGCCTTCCCAATCTACTTCCAGAGGAAAGGCCTAAGGTCATGCCCAAGGGCAGAAGAAGACTCAGGGATGAGTCTGCCGAGCAGAGCCCCAAAACATCCCTATGAAGGGGCGCCCCCACTCGACCGAGTGGGGGGGTGGCTCCTGCAGTTTGCAGGAGCCTGGTGGGAAGAGGTTCAAGACAGATGGGTAGTCTCCTCAGTATCTCTGGGCTACAAGCTATAGTTCCAGGAGCTCCCACCATCTCGTTACGTAAGGTCAAGGGTCTCCAAAGATCCAGTAAAGCGAAAACCGCTACTTCTGGCCTTAGATCGCTTACTATCCCAGAGGTTGATAGTAGAAGTGGATCCAAAAGATCAGGGTTCTATTCGAATCTCTTCACGGTTCCAAAACCAAATGGGGATGTCAGACCCATCCTAGATCTAAAAGATCTGAATCAATTTCTGCACATTCAAATGCAGTCAATCCGTTCTGTGGTCTCCACCCTTCAAGGGGGAGAATTTATGGCATCAATGGATATCAAGGATGCATATCTTCATGTTCAGATATTTTCCGCTCACCAAAAATATCTAAGGTTCGCGGTAGATCAGCGCCATTTTCAATTTGTGGCCCTTCCTTTCCATCTCGCTACAGCTCCTCAAGTTTTACAAAGATTCTAGACCATCTCTTAGCGAATCTAAGAGCTCAGGGCATAACAGTGGTAGCTTATCTGGACGATTTGCTACTCATAGAGCAATCAGTAACGCACCTGAACCACAGTGTTTTAAAGACTGTAAAACATCTGGAAAGCCTAGATTGGATTATCAATCTAGAAAAGTCTTCCTTGCAACCTTTAAAAAGGTTGGAATATCTGGGCATGATCATAGACAGTGCTCAAGGCAGAGTGTTTATACCAGAGCCAAAGGCCAAGGACATAAGAGCTCTGGTTCGCCTAGTATTAAGTAAAAGGAGTCCCTACATTCAGCTTTGAATGAGACTGTTAGGAAAAATGGTCACCTCTTTCGCAGTTTCCCCAGTTTCACTCAAGGCCTTTGCAGACAAGCATCCTCGTGGCTTGGAACATGAAGCCTCATGCCGTGGATCTTCCTATGTGCCTATCACCAAGGATACGCAAAAGCCTCAATTGGTGGTTACGAACCAAAAATCTTTTAAAAGGCAAGGCCTGCCTTCCACTACTATGGAAAATCATAACCACAGATGCAAGGCTGACAGGCTGGGGAGCAGTTCTGGAAGAAGCATGCACGCAGGGAAGATGGTTGGTGACAAAAAGGCTCTTGCCCATCGATATTCTGGAAATTCGGGCAATTAACTTGGTCCTCATGGGCTGGTCTTACAGACTACAAGGTCATCCTATTTGGATACAGTCCAACAATGCCACGGCAGTGGCTTACATCAATCACCAAGGTGGCACCAGAAGTCTGGATGCCCAAAAGGAGGTGAATTGCATATTTGCATGGGCAGAAAGGCATGTTCCCTGCCTATCTGCGGTCTTCATCCCAGGGGTGGAAAATTGGCAAGAGGATTTTTTTAAGCCGCCAGCAACTATGCCCAGGAGAATGGTCTCTACACCCCGGCATATTTCAGATCATATGTCACAAGTGGGGTACCCCGGATGTAGATCTGTTTGTGTCCAGATTCAACAAGAAACTGGCCAATTTTGTGTCAAGAAAAAAGGATGTACTTGATCAGGGGCCAGATGCTCTGACAATTCCATGGAATCGGTACAATCTATTCTATGTCTTCCTTCCAAATCCACTTCTTCCGCGGTTCCTGGGGAGTTGAAAGGGAAGCAGAGTCGGTCCTTTTAGTAGCCCCGGCTTGGCCCAGATGACCTTGGTATGCAGAGATCATAAAGTTGGCAGTAGGCGGGCCTTGGATCCTTCCACTCTGGCCAGATCTACTCTCACAGGGTCCAATTTACAATCCTGCTTTACGAAGTCTAAATTTGACAGTTTGGCTGCTGAGACCCACATTCTAAAAGACTGTGGGCTCTCGGATTCAGTCTTTCCACTCTGGTCAATGCCAGAAAGCTGGCCTCTAGGCTTATTTACTACAGAATCTGGAAGGCATATGTTTCCTGGTGTGAACCCAGGAGATGGCATCCTAGAAAGTATGTCATTAGCAGGATCCTGGCCTTTGTCCAGTGAGGCCTAGAGATGAAATTGGCCTTGAGCACTATCAAAGTTCAAATTTCGGCTTTGTCAGTATTTTTTCAGAAGCCACTTGCTTTTCATTCCCTTGTCCGGGCCTTTGTTCAGGGGGCACTGCGATTAAATCTGCCAGTCAAAACTCCAGTGTGCCCATGGGATCTGAATTTGGTTTTGTCCACATTATAGGGACATCCCTTTGAACCATTGCACCATGCTTCTTTAGCACTTTTGACTAAGAAATTAGTCTTCTTCATAGCCATATCCTCTACTAGGAGAGTATCAGAGTTGGCAGCTCTTTCTTGAAAAGAGCCGTATTTGATTATTCACAAGGACAGAATAATGTGTCCGCATCGGTCCTTCCTACCCAAGGTGGTTTCAGGATTCCATTTAAATTAAGATGTTATCCTAGCATCCTTTTTTCCAGATCCGCAGTCTGCGGAAGAAGAATCTTTGCACACTCTTGATGTGGTAAGAACAATCAGCATCTATCCACAGGCAACCACTCAGATACGGAAAACTGATTTATTCATCCTGCCCTAAAAAAGGCCAGGCAGAGCTGAAATCCACTCTTTCTAAATGGATTAGACAGGTTATTTTTCAGGCTTATGGTATAAAGAGGGGAAGACTCTTCCTTTTCACGTGAAAGCAGACTCAACTAGGGCTGTTAGTGCTTCTTGGGCAGTGCATCACCAGGCCTCCATAGCTCAGATCTGCAAGGCTGCGACTTGGTCTTCAGTCCATACATTCACCAGATTCTATCAGGTGGATGTAAGAGGGCCAGAGGATGCCGTCTTCGGGTGCAGTGTCCTGCAGGCTGCAGTTTAGCTCCTCTGGTCCGTTTACGGTCTATATTTCTGATCTGTGTCTCCATCTCTTCAAATTGAGCATTGCTTTGGGACATCCCACTATGTAATGAAGGCTCTGTGTCCCGTGATGTATGATCAAGAAAATAGGATTTTTGAATACAGCTTACCTGTGAAATCCTTTTCTTGAGAGTACATCATGGGACACAAAGCTCCTGCCCTTCTATGGGATTTACGTGGTTACCTATTTCTTTGCTACAAAACTGAGGTGCTCCCCGTAGGGGAGGGGTTATATAGGGGAGGAATTC
The DNA here is from genome assembly GCF_037356315.1 of Lithobates pipiens. Taxonomy (NCBI): domain Eukaryota; kingdom Metazoa; phylum Chordata; class Amphibia; order Anura; family Ranidae; genus Lithobates; species Lithobates pipiens. Next base: position 129,715,247 of record NW_027507718.1, on the reverse strand, counting down.
TCCTTAGGGTTAACCAGTGTCCAATCACCGAAGGTGCCTATCTAGCCCACTATGTAATGAAGGCTCTGTGTCCCGTAATGTACTCTCAAGAAAAAGATTTTACAGGTAAGCTGTATTCAAAAATCCTATTATCTTGCAGCGCTAAGAGATGCAAGTTTGCCATGTATTGAACATTATGTTCTAGCCCTGTTCACCGAACATATTCAGAGGAGAAAACTGACGTGTTTCCTCAATTGATAATGTCTGGTCTCAGGTCTACAGTCTCATCATCTGAGGTGTTTTAATACTGAAGGTGTGGAACACTGGACAATACACATTCTGGCTTCCAGGTTCAACAACAAACTGAGCAGGCTTGTCTTCAGGACCAGGGATCCTCCAGCCTTTTAAATTGATGCTATGGTAACTCTGTAAGATCAGTTCACCCTGATCTATGCTCTTCCTGACCCTCATCAAACTCCTGGTAGACTCTTTGTGGGCCTTCTCACATTGTCCAGATCTTTTGTCCCTAGGACCAGTTTAACACCATGCTTTCCCATCACTAGCTTAACAGCCTGACTGAAGCTCAAGTCCTGAGGGATAGGGGCCTGTCTGATTTGGCTATTACCACACCTTTTGAAGCCAGGATAATGGCTTCTCCTAAAGTCTACCATTGCACCTAAAAAGCAGAAAGCATTCCGCAAGTATCTTGACTTTTAGGGAGCTCAGCTGGATCAAAAATGGGCCTTAGGTGTCATAATGGGTCAAATCTTGGCCCTAGTGGTTTTTTTCCAAAGATCACTTGCTTTTCCCACCTTAGTGAAGGTCCTCCTTGCAGGGTGCCACACACATTGTTTCCCCTTGTACATTCCCCCAATGACATTGTAGAGTCTCTTTTGGCTTTTGAGAAAGCAGCCTTTGAACCTATCAGGTATATTTGTCTACATTTGCTCAAGAGGTTGTCTGAGTTGGTGGCCTTTTCCTGTAATGAACCCTTTCTTGTGCTACACAACAACAAGGTTGTCTTCAGGCCAAGGACTCTCTTCTCCCCAAGGTGTTTTTTTTTCCTTTCACCTTAACCAAGGTATTCTCTTCTCTGTGTCCTGCTCTACAACATCAAAGGAGATTTCCCTCCACTGTCTGGATGTAATATGTACTGTTCGAGCCAGTCTTTCAGCTGCCGCTCTCTTTTAGATGGTCTAACTCTGTTTGTCATTACTATAGGTCCCCATAGGTGGACCATTGCTAGGTGGATTCGCCAGCTCATCATTCAAGCCTATAGACTTTAGAACCACCTTTCCCTGTCAAGTACATTCCACTAGATCGGTTAGTGCTTCATGGGCTGTTCAGCATTCAGCATCTTTCTCAAATTTTCAAGGCTGCCATCTGGTTTTCGGTTCACACATTCATTATTTTTTTTACCAGATAAACAATCAAGCTTTAGCTGATGTTGGCTTTGGTTGCCAGGTACTTCAGACAGCTCTGGGAGCATGGTCAAGCTGCCTTTTGTTAACCTGTTGCTTTATTTGGTCTGTTAACTTTACATTTTCTGTGGTACCCACTCCTCAGTTGGACTGCTTTTGGATGTCTCCATGTCCCTGATATACTTCATCCTGTGTCTCTTAATATACGCTTTAGAAAAGGGGTTGGCATTCTTTTTGCATTTCAGGGCCAGATTCTATGTATGTGAATGCATGGAGAGCCGCATTCACCTTCTAATAAATGAGGATAATAATAATTCTAACATAGTAATAATAACAGTACAGGTTTACCTCACTTTAAGGTGCTTCACTAATACAAAGCCAGTTAACCCTGAGGGAGTATAGGGCCGGGTATTCGGATTTTAGTGCCTACTCCCCCATCCTGGTACCCAAGGGTGACTATTGCAGTGTACTTTTTTCCCAATTCACATAACTCCATAGTGTCTTCCTTCCCCCATAGAAAGTTTCCTGTGTCCCCAAAGCAGTGTCCCCTGCATTCCCCACTGTAGTGTCCCCTGCACCCCACTGTAGTGCCCTCTGCCCTGAAAGTATCCTCTGTTCTCGGCCCCCATAGTGCCCTCTGCCCCCATAGTGTCCAGTGTTTTCTGCCCCCATAGTGAACCCCATAGCACCCTCTGCCCCTAAAACGGCCTCTGCCTCCAGCCCCCATAGTGCCCTTTGCCCCCATAGTGCCCTCTGCCCCTAAAGTGGCCTCTGAAGCCAGCCCCCCAGTGCCCTCTGCCCCCCACAGTGACCCCCATGGTGCCCTCTGCCCCCACAGTGGCCCCCATGGTGTCCTCTGCCCCCTACAGTGGCCCCCATGGTGCCCTCTGCCCCCCAACCCACGAACCCATAATCGCACGCTGTGCAGGTAGAACTCTCCTACCTTACACAGGTGTAGAGCAGAGCGCGACGAGTGGCTGGTATCACAGGTTGAATGGGGGCGGGGACTGCTGAAGTTAACTTTTTACATTAACTGGCTGGTGATTGGTTGCTATGATCGCCCAGGAACCAATCACCTGCTGTTTAATGTAAAAAGTTCACTTCAGCGGTTCCCGTCACCATCCAGCCCTTTGATATCAGCCGATTGCTGCTGTGCTACTATTAGAACAGCGGTGAACATGGCCGGGTGCAATCCGCAGGCTGTGGGTTGCCTACTCCTGTTTTAGAAAATGGGATATTGGTTCAGGTCTCTTCCCTCTGTTCTGATCCACATCTACCATTGGTTTGATACAAAACTGAGACATGATGGAAGTAGAAGGAGGGGTTACACGAGGTTGTCCTTAGAACTCGTTGCTTGTTTGCCGGTGTTAAAGCTTCTAAATGACTTTATCCAGTGTCTCCAAGAAAATGATTTTTTGCTAAGTGAAAAATACTATTTTTTGTCTGTTTTAAAATAGTGGCATTCTGTTCTTGCCATTTATTATTGCTGAGTCAGCATATGACTTTTTTTGTGCAACATTTTCTGTTTTAACTAAACCGACTGAATTCTTTCCTTAGTTCAGAGAGAAGATTGCTGTGGCAGATCCCCAGCACATCATCTGGTAAGGAAATAGAAGATACTTTTTGATAACGGGGAAGGGTGATGGCCTGTCTATTTAAAGTGGTAAAAAAAAGTGTAATTAAGGAATGGGACCCACTATTATAAATGAAATTATTCACAGCTATTGTCAGGTGATAGCACTGATAAGCCTTAAAAAAAATTCAAATCATCAATAAAATTAGTTTTAATGCTCATTTGTTACATAGTTACTGGAAAAAGACACTAGTCCTTCTAGTTCAACCAATAAAAAAAAAAAAAAAAATATATATATATATATATATATATATATATATATATATATATATATATATATATATATAGAAAACCTCCATATAGTTAGCAAAAAGCCCTGAAAAAGCATGATCCAATTTGCTACACGGGGGGGGGGGGGGAAGAGACTCCTTCTTGGTCCCCCAGGAGGCGATCAAATATTTTCAGTAGCAACTACGCCTTGAGTTATTACCTCTAAATGTTAATATCTGGTTATATTTTGTGCATTTAGGAATTCACTCAGCTATTTGTTAAAATAATCTACTGAGCTGGCCAGAAACCAGTTTTTGAGGAAGGCTATTCTACCTTTTTACAGCTTACTGTGAAAATCTTTGCCTTCAGACATAAAGAGTGCCCCCTTGCCCCGATGTAGTAACTGGAAAGATATTGGCTCTAAACCAAGTTCACTGTATGGACCACTTTTATGTATTTATACATGTTAATCATACTACCCTTTGAGAGAGAAGTATGACCAAAACTTTTTTTTGCCATACTGCACCACTGGGAGACTGATCCAGTCCCTTCCTCTCCTCCCCAGCCCAGCCCTCCTGCGAGCGCTGGAGAGGTAGAGAGCCTGTTGACTGACAGTCACAGCTCTCTGCTCGGAGTGGAGGGGAGAACTGAGCGATCAGCAGTGTTTGTATAGATGCAGCTCAATGTCCACCTAGGTGAGTATAAAAATTTTTTTGTTAGTTTTTTGTTTTAATACCCCATACCTGTCTTTTAATGACCTCTTCTTAGAAGAGAAATAAATTCAGTTGTTCTATTCTTTTCTCAAAAGCGCCAGCTCCTCCTTGCTTAGTATCAGTTTGGTTGCCCTTTG